>NC_142934.1:93986078-94036078 GCF_046866305.1 Octopus bimaculoides | reverse complement strand
GGATGAAAGGCAAAGTCAACCGCGGCGGAATTTGAACTCAGAACGCAGTGGCAGACGAAATACCACTAAACATTTCTCCCGACGTGATGCCGATTCTGCCAGCTCACCGCCTAATAAAAATAATAATGATGATAATAATAATAACAATGAGAAGAAGAAGAAGAAGAAGAAGAAGAAGAAGAAGAAGAAGAAGAAGAAGAAGAAGAAGAAGAAGAAGAAGAAGAAGAAGAAATTTAAAGTTGATGTTTTCTTAGAGACCCCATCAACACTGTAGGCATCATTATCATCATTGGCAGCATGCTTATAGCGATCATCTTATCAGTTTCTAATAATCATCATCACAATTTTCTTCTTCCTACGCATCAACGTCATTATTTCCAATATCATCATCATCATCATCATTTTCATAACCGTCGTTGTCGTTCTCTTCATTGTTTCTCAGAGCTGTCTTTTTCATGATAACATGCGTATTTTAAACATCCCCACACCTGCGCAATCCAAACAACACAAAAAGACAAATCCATGCAGATATCCACAATTACAGTTACAAACAAACAAACAAAAAAGAAAGAAAACAATGACATGAATCTACACATTGGAACCGGCACACACCAAAACAGCACGTATAACGTTTTTTTTGTTTTTGTTTTTATGATTGTACTTTATTTTGTTTTGTTTTTTTTTGTTTTTCATTTCTTCAATTTTTTGTATCTCTATCTCGCTGTATAGATTCTCTCCTCCGCCTATTGTCATATGCAGCCGCTGTCAAGCGGACTTTCAGCTGAAGATTGAAAACAAACGCAGGAACAAAATAATAAAAGAATAACTATTAAACAATGAGAGGCGAAAATGGAGAGGTTAAGGAGGAAAATATGAAAAACGAGAACAAGAACAACAGTATCAAGACAAAAACACCGACAGATACAATGGCAATAAGGCAACAACAACTACTACCACTACTTATACTAATGGTACTCCTACTTTTACTACTATAACATTTAAAATTACTACTACAAATACAACAACGTATAACCCAGTAGCAACAATAAAATAACAATACAACAAGAAAAAAAACTAAAGGAATCCAGTAACCTCACAACAATCGCCACCACTTCTAATCCAGCCAATAACAACAATAACAGCACATGGAAAAGCAACAACAATAATGACAACACTTTAAACTGCCACAACATCACTAACAATAAAAATAACAACGGAGAAAGCTTGTTCGCATTCGCTTGTCCGGCTGGCAAGATATAGTAGCCAAATTACCTCAAATCATATTCAAAAGAGCAAGTAAAAGTAGTCTATCTATTTTTAAAAGGTCGAGATAGCCACGGATGGAAAGTTTTCGATTGTACTAAATCAATCCAATTAGATAGCACTAAATAACAACAATTGCAAGATATCAAATTTTACTCATTGTTTTCACCACAGTGAATTCGAAAGCAATCCTCCTTGCACTCCGTGCAAGAAATACATTTCCTATTGTAAATATTGTGCATGCTACAGACATGGAATACTTCTTATACAGCATAAAACTACTTTCTCAGAATCAGAAATATAAATGGAATATATCTAAGCACGTTCGAGATTCAGAAAAATGTGTCAAAATGTACTTATTTTTTGCAGAGAATGAAAATGCATTTTAACCCTGAGAGAGTATTCCCTTAAACATATATTCACTTAGCTTAGGTCTGTGAAAACATCAAAGAGATTGATAAGAACAAATTCCCGTTATCTGTTTTAAACATGAATTTTCGCGAAAGAGAGAGAAGATTGAACACAGCACTTTCGTAGGCTCACTGATCAAATATATGTCGTCAGATTTGACGCTGATTTGCTAATAACTTGAAACGGTTCCGGGATAAAGATTCTGAAATATTTCTAAAGAGTGGAGACAAACTTTTGAGGATATCACAAAATTAGAAAATATTCGGTTACGAGTAACTTATGTAAGTCTTACCAAGGGAAAAGGTTGAACATACAGATGATGTTTCATTCCTAGGAAATATAAGTGTAGTGTATGATGAATATGGTGAACAAATACAAATATTTAGATATTTCTAACATTAAAAAATCCTAAGCCAAAATGATATGGACTCTTAATGAGAAATAATCTAGAATACCTTTGAAAAACGTAACCAACCTACGTTTTAAATGACTGGTACGGCTAGTTTTTCTATCGTATTACAATAAACTGCCAACAATTTATGTCTTTGGATATCAGTTGTATTCCAGAAAAACATTTACCTGATAGAACAATATTACAAGCTGATATAGACTGATAACAATAGTTGTTAGAGTATTCTATTCTTTGGCCAGATTTTTTTTCCACGTTCTATTTGAAGACATTAAACAGAAGACGCATCAAAGTTAAAGTATACAATATTTACAATATCTAACCAATGTTACAGAAGTGGCGAAACGCAATTCCATTGATCAGGACTCACAACTGTCTTGATAACGGAGGCTCACCAGATTCTTCAATATCATTTAAAGATGTATCTTTCAAATTTCTGATCAATTTTATGACCAAGTAGTAAAAGTAAAGACCTACGTTCGGCGGGTGTGAATTAAATTTCTTAACGATACATGGATGTCTCCAAATAAAAGCAATTACTCAAATTTCTTGTACCTGTTTGATGCTTTGTTTTATGATCACCACGAACATAAACGCCAAATTGGATCTTCGAAGGATAAGAACTTAGGTCATATGGATACATAGACAAAAACTTAATTAACACCATGTATGGAAGCTACACCATCTCAGTTATTCCGTTTTCACGTTAATAACATAATAATATTATGAAGAAAAAATACGGATAAAATAAGAATTTTAAAACGACAGCTAGAAGATAAAAAAAGAACAATAACACAACAAAAGCAATAACAAAAACAATTACTCAAGTGACAGCACACAGCATTCATTAGAGCAAGAACGCTAGGTCAATTCTATTTCTCAGTTTCTGGATAAATAATAAGCAGACATGATGACTGAATTGACAGCTTCATTCGTGAGGATGAAATAATCGGATTAGGAAGTTAACAATTACTTTAGCGTCAAAGTCTCAGCATCATTGTCTGCATCCCTTAGCAGCGATGACCTCAAACTAAACCTAAAACAATACAACAACCCACACAGCATACGGAACGAATGCCTGAAAATGTTGAACGAAAACAGCTGAAGTTAAGCATTCTTAGAACTTACCATTCAATACTTTGTAACCGCAATGTTGAATCTTTCCATAGTTCATTTCAGGAATCCATATTTATAGAAGTCCGTCCTTTCTTTTCGTTTTCTCTTTTAGCGTGATTCCTCGATTTTAGAAGCAAAATGTCCATAAGTGTAAATGAATGATGTGTTTTTTGTATAGAGTGTTTTTAATCTAGAAAAGTATTAACACGGCAAGTTGGAAGAGGCAAATCTTCCGGGTTTACGTTCTGAGTTCAAATTCCGCTGTTGTCGACTTCCCTTTCATCCTTTCGCCGTTGATAAAATATGTACCATTTGAGCACTGAGTTGATGTACTGGACGATAACACTCCCTTTAAAATTCCATGCCTTATATCAATAGGAGAAAGAATTATTTTAGTGTTACAAATAGATAATATTGATACGCAGGTAGTATACAAATGCATCACTTCACATTGTTCTTAAACGCCGACCGCCACTCGATTATATTAATTCCAGTATTTCTGGGTTGCATTCCTTTATGGTTCCCAAAAGATTAAAGGCAAAATTAAACGCGGTGAGATTTGAAGTCAAAACATAAAAAACCGAAATAAATATCGAAGCAGTTTCTTCGACTTTCTGACGAGACAACGAATCTGTCAACCTCATTCTTCTAAAAATTCTTTCTAATTTGGTACAATCTGAGGTGAGAAACAAGTCGGTTATTTCGTCTACATTACTTTATTACTCATTATCTCAACCTCGATAGAATGAAAAGCAAAGTCAAAATCGGCTGCATTTGAAGAATGGGTGCTATATATTTATTTGAATCTCTGACGATTCTATTGTATGACCACTTTCATTCTAGTAATACTAATTCGTATTATTAGTAGTAATAATGCTATAGAGCGGTATATTCCGGCAAAGTTTGGCGGGGCACTTTTTCTAAGGGAAATATCAGTAACTACAGCATATGTGCAATAATTATAACCTTTTATCTCATTTCTTGGTGCTTAAACTAAAAAATATTAAATGAAATGAAAATTAATATTCAAAACCGAGATATTTGTTACCTTAAATATAAAATCTAATAACAACATTTTCTATTTGTATTACTCCGTCGCTAATTCTTCTGTCTTTATGTTTTTGTCTCTGGCTGTATATTTATTGCATTCCTTTACTCATTATCTACGTGAAACCTAGTATGTGTACTCATCCTACACGCCTTGTGTTGATTTTATTTATCTCTTTTACTCAGTCTCTGAGTAAGATGTGAAGAACGAGTGAAGAAATTAGTCTGCAAACCAACATTTATATCGTTTATTATTAAATGAGCTGACAAAATCTCTTGCAGCCGGTCAAGATGATCAGCAGTATATGATTCGTAGCTACAGCCTGAGCTCAAATGTCACCAAGGTCGATCTTTTCGAGGTTGATCAAATAAATACTAGTTGATTAACGGAGTGGATATAATCAACTGGCCCACTCTCCACAAAATTTCAGGCCTTGTGCCTGTAATAGAAAATATTTTAAAATAAAGATAAGGCTCATTAATATCTTCTCTACGTTTCAGCGGTGAGATGCGAGTTATCATCCTGTGCCAACAATATCTCTCCTTATGACTTTCGTCAGTCCTGAATTTCGACTTGTAATATCAATACCATGGAGCAGTTTTAGTCGTTTATTAGCGTGCGATGTCACAAAAATTTATCTGCATTGAACATGCAGGTGAGATGGTATTTACTGTTTAGCCTTCCAGAAGTGATGCAGTTAAACTCGTGAATTAATGTTTTGTTGTAATCAAATATCAGAAGTAACCGTCACCAAAACTATATCAGCTTATGCATATGTTAGAATCCTTAATCGTAATTTCATTCTGACATAATGGTATGAGAATGATAGCTGCTGAATTACAGAGGATATTTCTGGTCCATCGCATAATATTTAAGTATGTATGCTAGATATATTCGCTGACATCAGGGTAGACGTCTGTTGAATTTGGCAGTAGAACGCAAAGAAGGGTGATTAACTTATAATTCTTACAAGCAGAATTTAACGTATTGATGATGGTGCTATAAATTTGGTTGACGCTTATAACAAAGTATGTAGTGAGAAAATGACGAGTTGCGTAACCTCGAACTGACCTCTCCAAGACAATCTTCACTTTAAACAATGTATTGAACATTGTTACATATAAATATTGCTCAATCCCTCAAGATTGTCGTAAGAAACTTTAGGCAATGAGTTGAGAAAGGGCCGTGTTCGCATATGCTTTTGTCAGACTATATACAGATGTGCATTGTCAAGATGTGAAAGGCAATGTGAGAAGCAAGAGCTGAATGCGGAAAAATTAGTGAGCTTGAGTCTTTACATCTGTTGGAATAAATCCATATTTCTGATAGCACCGTAAGATGCTGCACAAACGAATAGTCAAAGTTATTTGTGGTGTAGTTCGATGCTAATTCAAATTCCGCAAGATCGACTTTGCCTTTCATAATTTCAGAGTTGATAACATACGTCCAAGTTAAGTAAAAGTGTCAATGTAATTGAGTATCTAACTCCCTCAAAATTTCAAGCCCTTGTACCTATACTGGAAAGGATTATTATTATTGTTGTTGTTCTGACATTTGTTGCTGCTGCTGCTGCTGTTGGTGATGATGATGATGACGATGATGATGGTGATGATGCTGATGATGATGATGATGATGATGATGATGATGATGATAATGATGATGATGCAGCTGTTTTGTGGTGGTGGTGGTGGTTTCAAGCAGCCAAAACCGTTAACGTGCTGTACAAAATATTTCGCTGTATATCTTTCGAACTCAGATGCCACCGGGGTTAGCTTTGCCTTTCATAATTGCGAGATCAATAAAATACAGCGCCGAACAAAATAATGGAGGACCATGCAATTGACTTGCCCCTCCCCACCTCAAAATATCCTGCCTTTATACAACGATCAGAAACGATTATTCATGGTCTTGCTGTTGTTTTGCAACAATGAAGCAGACAAAGCATGTTCGATCTCAGCTCAGTAACCTTTCACTGATATTCGCGCTTTCCACTTACATTTGGATGCATTTTCCTTGAAATTGTTTCTTAGGTACACGGAGGAAATTACCAATAGCCTTTATAGCAGGATTCCCCCCCCCCTCCTTGCTATTCCTCCACCCGGGGGATATTATGTTTTAAATTCTTTATTTATAAACTTCGGCATTTTCTTTTAAAGCATGGATTCGGTTCCTTCTGAAGAAATTATAACGTTCCTCTGAAAGAAATATGGCCAACAGAGAGAGAAAGAAATAGATTAAATTAGAAATAAAAGCGGTGGTAAAAAAAGTGCAGAAGTGACAATCGTGTCTTTTGATTAGTAACACCAAGGTGGCAGTCACGTCAGCGTCTGTCAGCGATCCGTTTAAAAATTGTGTCGTCCATTGCGAAAGTCATCACTCATAATGAGCGAAAAAATTATTAACAATCAAACTAAAAACTGGAGAATAATAATAATAATAATAATAATAGTAATAATAATGATAATGATAATAATAATTAGAAGAAGAAGAAGAAGAAGAAGAAGAAGAAGAAGAAGAAGAAGAAGAAGAAGAAGAAGATGATGATGATGATGATGATGATGATGATGATGAATTTGTTTCTGTTGCTGTTCATGATGAGGATGATGTTGATGATGGAACTGACGATGAGAAGGAGGGTGACGAGATTGATGAAAAAGTTAAGAGAAAAATAACAAAAACAACATAATTCACGCAAGAGCAACAACAAAAACTACAATGGAATTAAGAACATTGCCAATATAATCTGGAAATACATCAAGAAAAATGGGGTTATGAAGAAAACTGTGCTTCCGTCTGTGATGACTTGCATGTATATGACAATATCAAACCACGCCAAAGAAGAATCTCTAAAAAAAAAACGAAAAAAAAGAACCTTCATGTCATTCGACCATGATATCATGAAACGTTGATACTACGAGTTAAAGTTCTTCCAGAAAATAAAATTACAAACAGCTGCATAAACAAGAAAGTGCTAAGATGCCGTATCGAAGCTCAGCATATTTTGAGGAAAGCCTGCAACATACATGAAGCAAAATAAGTAAGAAAGCGAAAGGAAAGCTAATTGCCATCTAGAATAGTGGGATCGAAACCAGGAGAGTGAGCATTACGACTAGCACGCCCTGATATTTCAGCATGAAATCATCATACAATAGAAAGCCAATGACTACTGCCAGGAGCCGTGTGTTGCAAAATGCAAAAAATAATTCAGTAGAATTCAAGGACCTCGCTGCAGAGATGGTGATTTTGAAATCACCGTGCTGCAAGATTAGAGATGCTTATATGCAAACGCAAACAGCGATCATTTTGAAAGCCATTTTGGATATACAAGTTTTTGACATCATGCAAGAAAGGTAACGGGATTTATAAGTGTACACGTCGAGCTGGCAGACACATTGAACATTTAATTCGCTTCCTTAGGAAGCAACTCCTTGTTACTGGCCCGAATTCAACCGCTGGACCGAATTCTGTTGCTGGACCGAAAACGATCTTGGTATTTTCTTCTAATACAAGACATTCAATCTTGAGACAAATATCAAAATTCTTGTGTAGGTGGAAGTATTGAATATTCGAAACATACTTTACAGGCTTAAAAGTGCAAACAACTCAGTCAATATTTGAATGCGCGCAGATCAACAAAGCCTACGTTTACTATATTAAGGACTTGTGAGCTTGTGCCAAACATCTGCCTTTAACTATCGGTCGAGTTCGTAGCGAAGACTAGCGCGCCACTTCTTGTGGCATGGAAAGGCGTACTTGGAAGCGATGACAAAAACGTTAGTGAGAAGTATTTGCCTGAAAAGTCTTATTAATAACATCAATTACCATTTAAACAAACTAAGATGCCTTCTGTGTGTAATGAAATGTTTTTAAGAATTACCAGACTAGCGTGCCTGACATATTTTCATTAACCTTTTTAAAAATAGCAGTAAAGAAACTAGGAGCAGCTGTGTTTGATAACAAAGCGAAGGCAGTTGCCACTATTAGAGATTTCCTTTTTGAGTTTTTGAAATTTTATAATTTATATTTCATTTTTAATTTGTGTAAAACACAATTTCTGCGTTCACTTTGAATTGTATTGTACCCCATCACTAGGAAACTGCAACCAATAAAATTATTGTTATTATTATTATTATTATTATTATTATGGGCGGTGAGCTGCCAGAATTGTTAGCACGCCGGGAAAAATGCTTAGCGGCATTTCGTCCGTCTTCACGTTCTGAGTTTAAAGTCCACCGAGATTGGCTTTACCTTTTATTCTTTCCGGGTCGATAAATTAAGTACGAGTGGGACAGTGGGGACAATGTAAGCGACTACCCACCTCCCCCAAAACATTTCAGGCCTTGTGCCCGTAGTAGAAAGGTTTATTATTGTTATTGTTGTGATAAGGGTAGCGAGATAACAGAATCGTTTGAGCGTCTGGAATGTATGCGTTGTATTATTTCTTCCACTTCTTTATGCTCTGAAATTTCTTGCCACTGAAAACACTTTTATCTTACATAATTTTTTTTTTAATTCCAGTTTCGTACAGGAGTCATGGTATCGAGTAGCCCCTCCCCTCAAACTGTCAGCCTTGTGCTTAAAATCGAAACCATTTTGTAATGGTGTCTTTATGATTTCAGGCCTTCCATTTCATTTATTTCCCTACTAAACACATAAAATATTGACTATATCTTGGATTTGATGCAATCGATGTTACCTATATTTTAAATATAACACATTCCACATCAGACCCTTGTAAAAATGCAAGTCAGTTGTATCCTAGTTAGAACGCGGTGCACACAGTAAAGCGGCGAATACCTACATTGTTACTATTGATATAATTTAGTATATCACAAACCGATTTCAAAATATGGCGCTTTCAAACTTATTTCTGATGCAGATTGTGCAGAAAAAATGGGAAAATTTCTCTGAAGGGATCAAATAACTTGCTACATTTCCATTTTCTTTCAAAACATGGGCGTTCTGCTGCCTCACAAAAAAATAAATCATTGTTACTTAAAAAGAATTTGAATATTTTATGATATTGTTTCGATCCTTTTTATTTATTTCTGAAAATATTCCTTATCCCTATTTGTTGACCTTTGTGCAGAATAGGGATTCAATATTTTTCTGTTGTATTTGTGTATTTATTCATTGTCATTCAGAACAGAGCCATCTGCCGAAATGTATATTTCCATATTCCTTGTTACTCAAATTAAAATTCAAGTATTGTCATATTCGCGACTGATCCGATTTACAAAGACAAAAGAAGGAAACAAAAATTCAAAATCTATGGTTTGAGACGTTGGTGTCACTTCGGATTTGAACCTCTTTAATTCTCATTCTTTATTCATTGCCATTATCTGTCTTTTATTATTGCAGCGTTTCCCTTCGTAAATTTATTGATTTACGACAAAAATCCGGAATGCCTTCAATTGAGTAGCGCGTGTAGGGGTCAAAGGTTGAAGAGAAATGTTCCCTAAACATAAACATGCATCTCAGATTTATTTTCACGAACATAGTTCGGTTTTATACATTTTTTATAAAGATACGCCTGATAGACATTTCGAAGTAGATGTAGAAACAACAGACAACTTTCTCTAGATGACAAGCATTTAAAAAATAAAACAAAGTGATCACATAACCGCACACACATACGAACACATACATATATAATACATTACACATGCGCGTGCGCGCGTATACACACACACACACACAAACATACACACACACATGCAAATACACACAAACACAAACACACGCATGGACACACGGACATGGATGCGCTCGCACACATACAAACAAATACACACACACAAACACATACACACACACATATATATAGTGAGAAACAGACAGACAGACAGGCAGACAGACATAGAGATAGAAACACAGACAGACAGACAAAGAAATGCGCATAAATTAATAGTTAGGCTACTCGGCTCATGATCGTAAAGTCGATTCACGTTGGTGCATTGTTTCCTCCAGCATGTTATTTTAGTTCACGTTGCCCCACTCCACTCAAATGAGCTGTACATGTAATACAAAGGGACCAGCCTTTTCACATTCTGTGTCAGGTTGATTCTCCCTGAAAACTACGTTAAGGGTACGCATGTATGTCAAGTGTTCACCCATTTGAACGTTAACTTCACGATCAGGCTCTTCTATTGGTCGGATCAACTGGAACTCTCAGAGCCGTAAGCAAAGAAGTGCATAGTATATATAGATATATATAACTGTGGCATATTCCCCTGCCTTTTGGAGGGTACCGAATCTCACCTCAAACAAGATGAAATGCTTAAGATAAAGTTAAAATTCACTTGTGCTTCCGAATACCTAATCTATTTTATTTCCTGCTTAGGTTTCGGAAACCACTATATAAGCCAAACACGGATGACCCTCAGAAGAAGGACAATGTTTCACAAACAGCAAATCCGCTTCCCACAATATAGACAGTGACCACATAGATAAGCTCGGAACCTTAAGCCAAACTTTCTAATTGTTTTCTTTTTATCAATGTTCCCAGAACATCTCAGTGCAGCAAAGACTAAATAGAGGCAACTTTCATTAATAAATATCAACAACTACTTAACATGAACACACAACTTAATACGTGACACTAATAACCTTACTAATACTAATAATCCTACTAATCCTCATACATCCCATATACCGTTCATACTTTATTAATCATATTAACCTAATTGCAACACTTTCAGAACAGCTTACCTTCCTTGCATGCATTCTTTTCACTCAGGTACTATTAGGCCCAACACCGCTTGGAAATCGATGTTGATTCATAGTCAGTGAACAGCGATGACGAAATCAGTATGACTTTCTATATTGACTCATTATAATGATCTCTATACTTCTTGATTCCCCCTCAAATCATTTATTTTTATGTATATATCTTTGTTTTTACTCTATCTTTTAGTCCACCTCTTATTCTCTTTCTATTTTCTTTTTCTCGTTTCCCTTCTTTCTGTCTCATTTCTTGCCCCCCTCTTTAACTCCCACTATTTCTCACTCATTTATCTCCCCTGTAACTTTCTCTTTGTCTCTGATTTTTTTTCTAATACTTCAATCCCGCTGCCCCTTTCCCATCTCTCCTCTTTCCACGTGGACGGTGTCCGGCCAGCCAAGATCTTTCTTTCTTTGCCTGACTGTCGACCGCCAACACCTCCTATATCCATCTCCTATGTTCTTCCCTTTAGGCTTTCACTTCATACAAGCCAACTCAATTGGATACGTTCTCAGTTGGAAGACACCTGTTGTTCTTTTCTTGTCATTTGTACTCGTAATTATGTACCATGTTTTTCGTTTTTGGTTTTGTCTTTTTGTGGATCATGTTCTTTGTCTTCGTTGCCGTACATATTCGCTAGCTTCCTTACAAAGGATCTAATACTCTTAGCTTAGATTTTTGGAGGGCAATCGGATCGAACCATCTTAAGTGTAATAACCGCCTGAAACGGTTGTGATTTCTGGTACTTGACTGAGGAAAGAATACCACGAATGACCCGTCTTTTTTTGCCTGTCCTTCTAATTGTTGTTTCTCTTGTCTGCCTTTGTATTGTCTCTCTGTCCAAATGTTTTATTGTCATCTATTGCGTTTTTGTTCCATTTATATATATATATATATATATATATATATATATATATATATATATATATATATATACACATATATATATACATACATGTATGAATTCATGAATGCGTATATATATATATATATATATATATATATATGGGGGGTGATGTATGTACATAACAACAAGCAAATATTCTGCTGGCTTTATCTCGTTTCTGTTACCAAATCTTCATAAACGTGAATTTAGACATATTTACTCATGCATATTGAGTGAAACGCTATTTACGTAGCAAACACCATTACAAAACATTGATTTGACATTAAAAACAAAATTACAAAACATCTAAAAATATACTGAATCCAGAAGTTGAAATCATCGATGCTAGTTTTGTTTAGTTAATAACTTGATGTGATTTTTCGGATGATGTTGCTGAGCAAGCTGTTACTGATTTATATTACAAAGAAATAATAAGTAATCGTGTTGTATATGAATGTATTATGGATGTTAGAATATTAGATTATTCTGAGGATTTATTACGCAATTGCGGGGCTTCGTCTCGTGAAGCAATCAGTATAGACGTTGCTGTGATTGCTGAAATAAGAATGTCAGATGTATAAAAACTGTAAGAGACAAAAAATGTTAAAATATGAACGATATGTGCGCGTGTACATGTATATTTCGTATGTATTTGTGTGTGTGTGTGTGGGTGTGTGTGTGTGTGTGCGTGGGGGGGGGGGGTGTATGAGCAGTAAGAGTAGGAACGTGTTTAGGAGGTATCACTGTCTAAAGTAAATCCAGAAGAAAAGGTTTTGTTTGCCTCGCGAAGTGTAAAATGCCAATTTTTCATGAGAAAACAAAATGTGTGAAAGTATATATTTGTATGCTTGTAAGTACGTACGTGTGCATGCATGCGCGTGTATGTATGTATGTACGTATGTATATATGTATGTATGTATGTATGTATGTATGAATGAATGTATGTATGCATGCTTCTATATGATCGTGTATTACGTTAAATTAATGAGGAGAATACAAGAATTAATGAGGAGAAAACAAGAAGAAGCATAAAAGGGTTTTGAATTTTCCGTGAAAATAAAAATGTTATAAAATGTCAATGTTATGACCGTTTCCTGCTCAGTGTCTTCCTCAGGCAACTCACTATAAAGAAGAGGATTTGTAGAGAGAAGAAAGAAAGAAATGAGAATAAGGAGGGAGAAATATATATTATTTTGTGACGAGACATGGTAAAAATTAATATCGTGTAACTCTAAGTGACCAAGAATGAGTGAAGTTTAATAGGTAAAAGCTATAGGCAAGGTGTGTATAAAATAGTGGCGCGCAAATTATAGTGGTGTGTGCGGAAGAGAGGAGACATTGTTTGAGTGAGCGCATATTGGTGCAGCAGGTGTTTTTATGTTGTAGGAATAAGTAGGGGCAGAATGAATGATGAGTTCGTTTTATTTTTTATTCGTTTACATAGTTATTTATGTTTCTGTGGGTTTTCCTGTAATGAATATATGTATTGTGTGGGGGGGGAGGTGAGCTGAAGACGGGCAAGCTAAAGAAAAGGGTGCAATGGTTGAATTGAATTTGTGCAAATAACGTATATACATGTGTGTGTGTGCGTGCGCCCGCACGTCTGTATGAAACCATACATGAGTATGTACATTGTGTGCATATGTATATATTATACAATTGGAATACCTGAATTTTCGAATAGGTTCCTCTGTATGTTGCCGAAATAAATCACTTATTCTTCCGAAATGATAGCTACAGGTCAGACGTTCTCTGAATCAGGAGAAAGAGTGAAGGGTGTAGGAAGATGAAGAAAAAGTAAAGTTTGATGAGAGAGAGAAAATGAAGAGAAATCGGAGTGTCATAGAGTAAGAAGAAATAACATGAAAGACGCAGTGAGAGAGAGAGAGAGAGAGAGAGAGAGAGAGAGAGAGAGAGAGAGACGGGATGGGATGGGAAGCGAAATAAGAAGTATGAAAGGGATGTGAGAAATTGTAAAAAAAATTATTTCTATTGAGAAATGCATTCAATAAATTTGAATATATCTTTTATGTGAATTTATGCATATATGCGTGTTTGTGTGTATGCATGTATGTTTATATCTACACACACACATAGTTTGCGTGTGTGTGTGTGTGTGTGTGTGTATTCACATATACTAATGTTTGTATATGTATGGATATATGTACATCGTATTTATTGCTTACATATTTCTCATAATATATAAAAGAGGGAACTGATATTTATATCTGCCAAGGAAGTCGAATAGTTTCTGCTTTAGAGCGGTTATCTTGACATTCGTTAAACCTCAAACGAACTCCCTGATAATGTAAATGAATGCTAAGAACCTTTCCCTCAATCACCGTCATTAGAATCTTTATTAAAGACAGAGCTAAGAACTGGTGCAAATTAGGTGTCTTCATTGTTAATTAAGAACTTAATGAATTTAAAAATTCTCTCTTCTCATTCTCCTTGAGTTATTTCTGTGTAATTTTAAATAGAAGTTAATTTTCGAATTATAATCTTTCTGCATCCACATCTGCGGCATTTTACAGTTTACTAATCGTGTAGGTGTAGCACCATTTCAATTGATGTGCACTCTCACCGCGATATCTTTCTATCTATCGATTTTTTTTCTCTGTGTAATATCTATCTCTGACCATATCGCTCTATATATATCTATCTGGATCACTCCCTCTACCTCTCTCCCTCTCCTTATCTTTCACTATCTCTCTGTGTTTCTCTCTCTCTACATATATATGTATATATATATATATATATATATATATATATATATATATATATATATATATATATATATATATATATATATATATATATGTGTGTGTGTGTGTGTGTGTGTGTGTGTGTGCGCGTGTGTGTGTGTGTGTGTGTGTGTGTGTATGTATATATAATGTGTGTGTATATATATATATGCATTTATATGTATATATATATATATATATATATATATATATGCTATGATTCAGTGTAGCATATTTTGTTGTGTTTTATTGTTTTATGTGTGTTTACATAGGAACGTCCATTGTTACTTCTACCTCTTTTGCTCCAGACTGATCATCACATACTACCCAATGGTCGGCCTCACAACACTTCAGTATCGTATTACTCGCTCATTTCGTATATAGTTGATGAATAATTCCATTGGTCTGCAACTCAATCTGTTAGTGATGAGTCATCAAAAGCCTAAACAGGAAATTGTCAAACATCAACAAGTTTCACAAGTAATCAAGCCAAATTACTTAATATTACCAACATCTGTTGAAGCCGGACATTATGGCGTCATTACATTGCATATATTTGCGATGCAAGAAAATTACATTTGAAATTTAACACATATTTAGATATAATACATTGATATGTGTAATTTCTGCTTTTTCATTTTAAGTTTTTAGTTTGTTTGTTATTATATTAGTCTGACCATCAACCATATCCCCATCATTGTCGTATTTGTGCTATCTTTATTCTGGATAAGATATATTGTTTTTTTGTTGTGCTTTTTGTGTTTGCTTTATATTCGACAGTGCAATTTTTGTTATAACCTTTACTATTGTTGTCGCTACTTTTCTTGTATTGGATTCCCGTATTAGCAATGTTTTTTACTAGTGTGTGGACTAAGGCCAGCCTTCAGCTTTCACGTTCTGTTATGCACTTAGCAAATTAACGAACACACACAATGTTCAGATCCATCTAGACTGACATACAGTACCTCTGCCTGCGTGCAACGAAGCCTCTATCGATCACTCAGAGAGTAAAGTAAAGTACACAAATTTCTCACGAACTTCAAATTATTCACGTCAAAACTGAATGGATATCAATTGATATAGCTCCGCATTTATTGGCATTTTTTCTGACGTTGAGGTCACTATCGTTGCCGTCGTAGCTGTTTTGTTCTTGTTGCTGTTTGTTGCTGTTTGTTGTTTTACGTAATAACAGTTCATCCCCAATCCTAACAATCCTGTAATAATTGTATTTATGCGATTGTGCGTTTCTTGTATGTTTATAGTCATATCAATCGTAGTACCACTGGTAAAATGCACATATCTCCTGGTCAGACTGTAGGCAACCCTACCAAGTCTGCTTTCTAAGGAATGTATGATTTCGATGGATTACATGAGGACGAAAAACCAAATCACTACAAAAGTGGATGAACTCTGTTGAGTCAACGAACAGGGAATAGCTGGGAGTGAGATGGGGCCTTAGCCTTTGTCTCGACATTTATCTAGGAGAAAGGAAACTGCGGTATAACACTTGTGAGTTGTTTTGCGTCCAGTGATGCAGAGTACAACTCATTGAGTAAATAACTACGTTGTATAGAGAGTGAGACTGGCTTAGTATAAGGTCTTCTCTCGCTTTAAAAACATTAGGCAGCGGCAGATCAACAGTCTGCCTAACAAATTATGTTTATTTAGGCATAAGTAAATGAAGCGAACACTAAACAGCACCTAAAAAAAGTGGAGCCCCCTACAGGCAGTAGGACGGTGATGTCACATACTGACAGTTCCTACCACCTGTACGTCTCAATTATCTTGATTTTGTCTTGCCACTGGATACCAGAAATGCAGGAACAGTTCGTATGAGTGTCTACCTTACAAAAATCTTGCACAAATCAGTGTGGCTTTACAGTTTTCACTGACAAAATTCCAAGATACAGCATGGAATTCTGTCAGTGAAGTGGTCGCAGTTTCAAAGCGACGAAAATATTTTTAACAAATGAAATTTAAACGTTGAAGTGAATCTAACGGTTTTTGTGTGCTTTTTAAATGGCTTATAAACACCTTCCACGCTGCAATTGCTTTTCTTTCAGCACACGATCTCATATCAATTCACTTGCTATGCAATTACATCTGCGTAAAATATATATATATATATATATATATATATATATATATATATATATATATATATATATATATATATATATACCGTTAAACTGTATTACTCTTCAACCTCAAATGCTGTAGGGACCATCAAAGGGACATGTTAGTTTGAACATTACTAAACAATTTAAACATGTAGTTATCCGATATTTATTAACCGATCATTAAATATCACTGGCCCTGACGGTGTATACCTTCAGTGCTGATATCAGAATGGAGTTCGGACTGAGAAAGTGTGGTATGTTAGTATTGAAGAGAAGCAAAATCAAATGTATGGACAGGCTAACGATACCGTCGGGGAAGGTCGTGAATCAGATAGAAGAGACGGGCTATAGGTACTTGGGGATACTGGAAATGGATAAATTGATGGAGAAAGAAATGACAGAAAAATTTTAAGTGGAGTACTTGCGCAGACCGACTGATACTTAAGTCGAAATTAAACGGACGGAATAAGATTGAAGCTATCAACATCTGGATGGTTTCACTCCTTAGATATGGAGCAGGGGTAATCGCATGGACAGTAGACGAACTAAATGGCTTAGATAGGAAGACAAGGAAGTTGCTAAATAGATATGGGTCACTCCACCCAAAAAGTGACACAGACAGACTGTATGTACCAAGCAAAAGAGGGGAAAGAAGACTTATTGGATGCGAACACAGCATTAGAGCAGAAGAAAACAACATAGCATGGTATGTAAAAAATATCACAGAACTGCTATTATTAGAAGTAGGAAGGTCAGACTTGTGTAGCATGGAGGATTGCAAAGATAAAACACTATAGAAGAAATTGAAAATGAATGAAACTGAAAATAGGTGGGTAAATAAAAGAATGCATGGTCAATTTCATAGGGATGTTGAAGATAAGACAGACAGAGAAAAAAATGGCTGTGGATAACTAAAAGTGATTTATAACCGGAAACGGAGGATCTAATATGTGCTGCCCAAGAGCAAGCACAAAGAGCAAACTACATAAAATACAAAATATACATCACAACAGAAAGTGATAAGTGCAGAATCTGTGGACAAAACAGTGAAACCGTATGACGGAATATAAGAGACGCCACGACAATATAGCCAGGTTTGTCCATTGGACACTTTGCAACAAGTATGAACTCGACAGAGCAAATAATTGGTACGACCGCAAACCCGAGGGCATCATCGAAAATAGAGATGCAAAGATCCTATGGGATTTTGTGATTCAGTGCGACCATGAGATAGATAATAGGAAGCCAGATATAGTCTTAATTGAGAAAGAAAACAAACTATGCTGGATCATAGATATAGCATGCCCAGCTGACAAAAAGGTATGCGATACGGAAGAAAGAAAACTCGATAGATATGACAGGTTAGCTTGGGAAGTTAAGTAGTTGTGGTCGATGTAAAAGGTGGTAGTATTACCAATAACTGTCGGATCCCTGGAAATAGTGAGCAAAAATCTCTGGAAGCACGTGGAACAAATAGAGGCTGCAAAAAGGGTGGATCACTTGCAGAAAACAGCACTGCTTGGAACCGCTCGAATAGTCCGAAAGGTGCTCGAAAAATAAGAGGTGTTACCTTAGATCACTGGTAGTGAACAGCTGACACCGTAGTACATCTTCAACGTTAGAAGCTGTGCAAAGGCAATGATAATAATAATAATAATAATAATAATAATAATAATAATAATAATAATAATAATAATAATAATAATAATAATAATAATGATGATGATGATGATGATGATGATGATGATGATGATGATGATGTTGATGATGATGATGATGACGATGATGATAATAATAATAATAATAATAATAATAATAATAATAATAATAATAATAATAATAATGATGATGAGTCAAAATTAAAAGAAGAGTGCCATTGTTCTCTAGTGAACGATATTTCGACATCTTGTGTATTTTCAACGGGTTCAAAAAATAAATTTGTCAATCTACTTCATTTTGGTTAATATAGAAAGGATAGAGGTAACTTCTCCTGAAGATATAGAATCAAAATTAAATTTCAATTTTGACTCTATATCTTCAGGAGGAGTTACCTCAATCCTTTCTATATTAGTAATACTATTAATAACAACAACAACAATAATAATAATAATGATAATAATAATAATAATAATAATAATAATAATAATAATAACAACAACAACAACAACAACAACAACAACAACAACAACAATAATAATAATAATAATAATAATAATAATAATAATAATAACAACAACATGCTTTTGTAGGATGAAAGACTGCAAAGATAAAGCACTATACAAGAAATTGAAAACGAATGAGACTGTAATTAGGTGGTTAAAGAAAAGAATGCATGGTCAATTATTATTATTATTATTATTATTGTTCAGTAGTTTTATTTTTATAACGTGCTTTCACTTCACTACCGAGCGCAGCTCTGTGCGTCTTGGGTGTGTGCTGTGATTTGCTGTGGTGCTCTTATGTTTACTGTATTGAAAGTGTTTTCCGTAGAATGCGTGCAGTACCCAGTAGTGCAATTTGCTGTATGTTATATATATTTGTAAGTTCTGGTGTTTTTGTTATGTATTTGTCTGAATATTTTTTTATTATACCTAAGGCACCTACTATGATAGGAATTGTCTCTGTTTTTAGATTCCACATTCGAGTTACCTCTATTTCCAGGTCTTTGAATTTTGAAAGTTTTTCCATTTCTTTTAGAGAAACGTTGTCATCTGCTGGTATTGATACATCAATTAGAAAGCATTTTTTTTTTTTCATGATGTTTGACAACTATATCTGGTCTATTTGCCTTAATTTCTCTATCTGTGTGTATTGGCATATCCCAGAGTATGGTTGCTTTCTCGTTTTCTGTGACCTTTTCTGGCCTGTGTTTATACCATCTTGTTTCTGTTGTTATTCCATAGTGTTGGCATAGCTTCCAGTGTATATAGGTCCCAGCTCTGTCGTGTCTGTGAATATATTCCTTCTTACCCAGGACTGGGCAGCCAGATATAATATGATTTATTGTTTCTTGTCCATCTCGACATATTCTACAGTTACTTGTTATGTTTCTTTTCATTATGTGTTTTTGGTAATTTCTGGTAGGGAGGCTTTGGTCTTGTGCAGCAATTAAAAATCCTTCAGTTTCTGCTTTGAGTCCTGAGCTTCTCAACCATTGCTGGGATTTTTCTCTGTCTATTTCTTTCGCATTTAGTTTAGCCCAGTATTAACCATGTAGGGGCTTTTCTTGCCATCGTTTTATCATGGTCCGTTGCTGTTCTAGTTTTAGTTTGGATTTCATTTGTTTTATAGCTTTTGTTGTTTCTTCTTCTTCTTCTTCTTCTTCTTCTTCTTCTTCTTCTTCTTCTTCTTCTTCTTCTTCTTCTTCTTCTTCGTATTTGTTAGGCAGATTGATTTCTCGTTTGTATTTGTCAGCTTCCTTAAATACTGAAAACAGTTTTTTGTTTTGCTCGTGTTTTGTGGCTATTTGTATTAGTTTTCCTTGCTTCTGGAGTAGGTATTTTTGCAGTCCTATGGTGGTTATTTTGTAATAGTTTTCTAGCTGTATAAGACCCCTGCCACCTTCTGTGCGTTGTATATATAGCCTTTCTATGTCAGATTTTGGGTGGTGCATCCTATATGCTGTCATTATTTTTCTTGTTTTCCTGTCTATTTTAGATAGTTCGTTTAGTGTCCAGTTAAGGATGTTGTAGCTGTAGCTTATAACTGGGACAGCTAAAGTGTTGATACCCATTATCTTGTTTTTAGCATTGAGCTCTGTTTTTAGCATTGATCTAACTCGTCTATAGTACTCGTTCTTTATTTTTTCTTTCATTTGTGTATGTTGTATCCTATCTAGCTCATTGACTCCTAAATACTTGTATGGTTGGCTTTCGTCTAGTTCTCTTATTTCATTGGCTTTATCTAGTGTTATATTGCTACTTTTAACTAATTTTCCTCTTTTCAGAGTTGCTTTGGCACATTTTTCTAATCCGAATTTCATATCTATTTCTTTGGTAAAGTGGTGTACTGTCTGTAGTAATGTTTCTAGCTCTCTGTCGTTTTTAGCATATAATTTTAGGTCATCCATATATAGAAGGTGGCTGACTGTTTTTCCGTAGCATTTGTAACCGCATGCAGTTCTATTTAGCAATTCAGTTAAAGGTGTGAGTTCCAGGCAGAACAGGAGTGGAGAGAGCGTCTCCCTGGAATATTCCACTTCTAATGGGGATGGCTTTCGTTTTCACAAGTCCCTCTTGTGTTTGGAGCTGTAGCGCTGTCTGCCATTTGTTCATTGAGTGCCTTATGTATTTTATAATAATTGGTGCCACCTTGTTTATGGCTAGTGTTTCCAGAATCCACGTGTGGGGAACACTGTCGAAAGCCTTTTGGTAGTCCACCCAGGCCATACTGAGGCCTTTCTTCTTTCTGCGGATGTCTTCAGTTATGGCTTTATTGATCAATAATTGATCTTTACAGCCGTATGAGCCCTTGCAGCATCCCTTCTGCTCTTCTGGAAACAGGTTGTTATTTTCCGGGCGCTTACTTAATCTCTGCGATATTATTGCAGTAAAGGCTTTGTAGATCGTAGGGAGACAGGTCATAGGTCTATAGTTTTGTGGTTTCTCCGTTTCCGTGGATTTGGGGATTAAGATGGTTTTCCCTTTCGTGAGCCATTCAGGCATTGTCTCTGGCTCTGCTAGTATGTTGTTAAAGTTTTCAGCCAGCTTTTTATGCATTCCTGGCAGGTGTTTTAACCAGAAATTTGGGATCTTGTCGTGTCCAGGTGCCTTCCAGTTGCTTAGTCATTGCAGGGTCTGGGTGACCTCTTCAGTTGTTATAGGGGCCCAGAGTTGCTCACGTGCTAAGTTCGTTGTTTTAATGGTCCTTTTCTGGGGTTGTTGCTTCACCGAACATATTTGTTTCCAGAATTTTTCCAGTTCTTCTGCTGTTGGTGCTGCAGTAATGTCTATTTTATTTTTACCTAGTTCTTGGTAGAGTGTTTTGGGGTTGAATTTGAAGTGTTTGTTTTGTTCAAAGAAACGTTGGCGTTTCTCATACCGGCGGATCCTTTGTGCTTTGGCAAGGATGTCTTGCTTTAGTTTTTTCTTTGGTTCAGGTAAGTATTTTTCTGTAATGCTGTATTTGTACAGTATTTTTGTTTCCTTCTTGTTACTTAGTTGTGTTGAGAATCGATAAATCTTTTCTCTTTGTTTTTAATTTTGTTCTGGATGTTATTTATCCACAAGGTCTGTTTGGGTGGTAGAACTCCTGTTCGGATGGGTTTGAGTGAGTATCCTGCTTCTTTTGTGGCTGCAGTGGCTGCCGCATATATTATGTCAGTTAGCTCAGTGATATTGCCTGTTGTTTCTGGGGTTGTTATTTCCGTGACGGCCAGGTTTATGCTATTTATTATTGATGTTGTTTCATTGTCTATTTTGATTTTTGGGAGATATAATCTGTGGTCCATTTTAAGATCTGTGGTTTTCAGTTCTTTGGTTATTCTCATTTTCATAGTATCGTAATTATTAGGTTTCCCTTCGTTATTCCCATGCTTTAGATTTGTTTTGCCTTCCTTTTCATTCATATGTTTGTCTGTGATGTTCTGGATTGGTGCTTTTTGTACACTATCATACATCTCTACGGTCTGGGTTTGTTGTTTTTTGTTTACCTCGAATTTGCCGGAAATGTTACGTTTGTCCTCGTGTTTTGCTATCTCAGTGTTTATATTATTATTTGGCATTGCTGTGTGACTACTATCTAGATTTTCCTGATGTATTTTTCCTTTCAATTGTTCTATTTCTATTTCTGATATTATTTTTTTTGCTTTTAGAATATATCTTCTTATGTTAGCTAGTTTGTTAGGGTTCATTGTTTTATCGAGGTCTATATTTACATTATTTTTCTTCCATATTTTATATGTATGTGTTGTTGCGTTTTCGTTTTTTGGGAAGAGCACTACTGTGAAATAGGCGTGTAGGATCGAAATGTATTCCTCACATGTCCATTTATGCCGTTTTGGTTTTGTTTGCGGGACATGAGGAACAACGTCCGGCCCTTTATTTTGACGGTCATCGTTTTCGTAGGGTACCGGTTCGTTCATTTCTGTTGTCAGATTGTTTTGCACGTTCAGATCTTCGTACTTTTTTCGTAACAAGCTTACAGTACGCACTTCTCGGTTGTTATTCTTGGGTGGAATAATACCGGTGTTATTTAATCTGTTTGTAATTTTTTGTACATTATTATTATAATTATTATTATTATTATTATTATTATTATTATTATTATTATTATTATTATTATTCATAACATCGAAAAATACTTTAGGAATGAGAACCCAGGTGCGAAATTTCCGCAAGACACCTGATGAAGGCTGAAGTGTATATCAACCGAAATGTTATGTTAACAACAAAAAAGATGAGGACAAATATCCGTCAAATGTAAATAATGTGTTGAAGCCATGATGGAGCACCCCCTTGAGATGAACAAATCGCCCCCAGGACTTATACTTTGTAAACCTAATACTAGCTTTATCGGTATATTTTATCAAACAGCTAGATTACGGGGACGTAAACACACCAGCATCGGTTGTCAAGCGATAGTGGAGGCCAAACACAGAAACACAACCACACACACACACACACACACACACTCAAACACACATATAGGTAGATAAATAGATAGACACGACGGCCTTCTTTCAGTATCTGTCTATCAAATCCACTCAAAAGGTTTTGGTTGTCCCGAGGTTATAGTAGAAGACAGTTGGCCAAGGTGCCACGCAGTGTGACTGAACCCAGATCCATGTGGTTGGTAAGCAAGCTACTTACGACACAGCCATATATAATGATATTATATTATATTACATTACATTATATTATATTATAGTATATTATATTATAACATTATATTATATTATATACCTATATACAGGAAGTATCGTGGAGATTGACAGTGTAGCATGCACACATCGACCGGATCTGCTGGCAGCTGACCATAACTAGCCACTCCTCTGCAGCACTTTTTCCATCTCACACGCACACGTGTACACGAACAAACACACGTATTATGCGTGCATGGTTATTAGAATGTGCTAGCACGCGCACGTGCGCGTGTGTATATGTGCATGTACGTGTATGTGTATGTATATATATATATATTTATATATATATATATATATATATATATACATACATATATATATATATATATATATATATATATATATATATATATATATATATATATATATATATATATATATATATATATATATACATGTATTTATACACACATACATACATATATACATATACATCACTAACACTGAGGCATATCACAAACATATATATAAGTACATACATACATCGACACATACACATATATATATACATATAAATATATATATATATATATATATATATATATATAGATATATATATATATATATATATATATATATATATATATATATATATATATATATATCACTAACACTTAGGCATAACACAAACTTATATTCATTTTCATGCGCATAAATACACTCGCTAAGATGATGTATACTCCTACACACACAAACAAACACACACACGTACAAATACGCGCCCACACCACAAAATTTCCACTTCACGTACCTCATGCCTCACCTTATACACACCTACCTTTCTCCAACGTTTCCTCCTCCTTGCCAACCATAACACATCGTTTGTCCGTTCAATAAACCAACACCCCAACTGTCCCCTTCATCTCAAGGGACAGTGACTCATCACACACAATGTTGGATTTCAAAATGGTGAACAAATTCTGTTTCCGTTATGGAGTTGGCAACTTATCTCAGCGCACTTTCCCTCCCACTCTCAGTCACTCTCCGCCCTCTCTCTCTCTCTTTCTATTTCTCTCTCTTTACTACTCTCTCATTCTCTATCTCTTTCTCATGTACCCACATACACATCATCTCACTAAATATTATTCTATCGTCTCCTCCCTCTTATTCCCTCCATCATCTTTTTTCTTTCTCTCTCTCCACTCACGCCCGGAATCTCAGTCACTTTCTTTCTCTTTCCCTGCCAGCCTGGGTGTGTATGCGTGTGTGTGAGCATATGTGTGTGTATGCATGTGTATGTTTGCATTCTCTTATGTGTGCATACATATGTTTATATACACATACACATATATGCATATGCATGTATGTACTTATGCATATATATACACACATACACACACATACACACTCGCACACACATATATATATATATACTCAGAGAGAGACAGAGACAGAATAAGAGAGTGAGTGACAGAAAAATAGATAGAGACAGACAGACAGACAGACAGACAGACAGGCTGCTAGATAGATAAATAAATAGATAGATAGATAGATAGATAGATAGATAGATAGATAGATAGATAGATAGATAGATATGACGCATATTTCGTCCTATCGTAATCTTTTAACTCTCATGCTACAATTAAAATTTTAAAACAGTCATAAGAGCAACAACAACAAATATAACAAAATAAGTACAACGTCTATAATAATAATAATAATAATAATAATAATAATAATAATAATAATAATAATAATAATAATGATAATAATGATAATAATAATAATAATCTTTTCTTCTGTAGGCACACGGCCCGAAATTTTGGGCGACGGGAAAAGTCAATAAGATCGACCCAAGTACGCAATTGGTGCTTAATTTATCGACCCTGAGAGAATGAAATACAGCGGAATTTGAAATTTCGCCCGGTGAGCTAATTTTTCTGTTAATTTAGCTCTGATGCAGTACCAGGCAGTGGCTCTCATGGCTTCTGATCGTAACTAACTGGAAGTGTTATCATGTACATTGTTTGGTCTGGGAATAAAAGATGGACTACAGCAAATATTCTGCTCAATACCATAGATCTGCTTTTTAGTTGCATCACCATAACCAGTTAAGCATACACCTTAGTGGTTGACGATACATGCATCTCTGATCATGAGCAGAAGTAGCCATGTGTTAAGAGGAATTCTTTGGTGTTTGGATAATTCACCTTTGGAAACATGGGTATTTTGCTGAACATCCTTAAACAATCCTTATTCCGGGACCTTTTGAGCGGGATGGGCTCCTCGACCAGAAGAAAATTCTAACTGGGCCCCCAGCTGCACACATACACACACACACACACACACACACACACACACACATATATATATATATATATATATATATATGTGTGTGTGTGTGTGTGTGTTTGTGTATTTATATATACACACGGCATTAAACAAATACATACCCCGCCCCACGGAAAAAAGCGGGGGATATTAGTTTTTTATTTGATTCTTTGTCGCGTTTGACTACATTTATTTCTTCTATAAAATGTATCCATTTTTACAAATTTACCTGTGGGTAGCACTTTCCTCTTCACTCTCACATTCCATTTCTAGAGGAGAGAGCTTGAATGAAAAGTAAGTCGTCTTTCTTCAATCGTTTCTGCCTCGCCCACCAAAACTTCCTTTACCATAATCACTAGACAAATGAACGTTGTCTGCCCAGCTTTGTTAAAGGCGGTTGGGCGGGGGGGGGAGGTGATGCGTTCGATAGATTCGGCTGATAATCGTATCCAATAATCTTTTCTACTCTAGGCATAAGGCCCGAAATTTTGTGGGGAGGAGCCAGTCGATTAGCAACTGGTATTTTAATTTATCGACCCAGAAAGGATGAAAAGCAAAGTCGACCACGGCAGAATTTGGACCCAGAACGTAGCCGCAGACGAAATACCGCAAAGCATTTCGCCCGGTGTGCTAACGTTTCTGCCAGTTCGCCGCCTTAATTGGATACAATAATAATGATGATTATGATACTAACTGAATTACTATTGTGATTACTGCTGTGTAAAGAAAGATAGGTTACGCTGTAATTATTTTAACGATGGCCGTAACTTTTCATGTTTCGTTGATTGCCCCTATAATTTTTAAGTTACAATAACATTGTCATTAAACCAAGTATCAGTAATGTACTAAAATATTGTGTCAATCGACAGTACAACGTCCGAATTAATTCGTAGACTTTGCCGACCAAATAAATCATTATTGATTGTCGTTCCAAATGTAGGTTAGTTGGTGCTATCAGCAAAGCACTTGGACCGTCGCATTAATTTCCACCCCCACAACGATCTGATTTCTAATCCCATTTCAGTCAACTAAAGGCAGAATTTCTTTGTTTTATTTTTTCCATTATACACTAAACCAAATATTCTAGCTTTGTGAGTGCATTTCATTATAATTACATATTTATACGTGGGCGTTTTTTAAAAATTCATTGCTGTCTTTTGCTTCTTTACTTCATATAAATCACAACCGATGTTATCTCGTACACGATGCAACATCTTGAGTATCTGTAGGGTTCCATGAAGTTATTTCATACCAGAAGGATTAATATCATATATATATTCACATGCTTGGTATACTCTATGTATACAACATGCACTTTTATCTCATTTCCCACACAGCTTCGTTTCTCCTCCACAAAAGTATATTTTATGTAAATCCACACACAAATTATAAACTGGCCTTATAATGTACGTATCTGTGGCATGTGGTGCAAATAATAATTATCATAATATATCTCTCATGGTTTCTGATCTTAACGGTTTGGAAGTGTTATCATGTACATTGTTTTGTCTGGACATAAAAGATGGGCTACAGCAATTATTCTGTTTAATACCACAGATTTGCTTGTCAGTTACTTGACCTTAACCAGTCGAGCATGTCCCTTAGTGGGTGACGATATATGCACCACTACGATACATCGAATAAGGTGAAAGTTGTCGTGCATAGACCTGTTCGGGATTGCGCCCGTTTTCGCTTTCCCCACCAGACTACTGACAGCAAGAGCCAAGATTTTCTCTAAGACCTTGGCCAAAATCTTAAATTCTGTGTTAAGCAAAGTTATGGACGGAAGATTCCCAAGCTTGTCCCCATTGTCGGTGTCCTTACCCACCCAGCTGCGTTGCCACACCACAGCTACATAGGAATTCTTTCGTTCTGCTTCCACTTACGGTAGATGTCTAGGAAGAGGCTGCCAAACAAATCTTGCATGATCTCAATTAATTCATAGGGAAGACCATCCAAACCAAACGATTTGCGACTTGTGCAATCACTCATTGCGCCCCGTATTTCAGCAGCCGTTTCACAGAAACAGACGTCTTTCACTGAGAGCTTCTGCAGGCCATCGAGGGGCGAACTAAATTGTGTTACCGTCGTCGACTCATCACCCTTCCCAACAGCCGCGCGAAGGTTGTTGGAAAGCCACACACATCTACTCGAAACCGAGTAGCACGCGTCCGTATCGATCCGTCAAAGACCTGATCATTGTTCTGTTGCCATGTTGCATCTACCTTCCATCAGCACTTGGAGTTGTGCTCCGTTTGGCAGCTCAATGAGATCGAGGACCTTATCCAGAGATTGCTATTTTACTTGGATCAAAATCTCCAACTCAAGTTTTCCTTAAGGTATTAGAGTATGTCTTAAAGCGAATTCGTGCTTTTGACAACTACACACGCGACCAACCACCAAATATCTAATTCTGGTGGCACATTTGAAATTTTAATCTTTACCACCTGCTGCCCAAGGTATGTGAAAAGAAAGATCCTCGTGTTTACACTGGACCATTGAATGTTTCGGGCCAGTGCCTCTGTGAGGAACCTCACTTCCATAGAAACATATAGTATTCCTCAAGAGAGGAAATCAATATCAGTCCATATGGACCTTCATGCTTTTCTCTACTTAGATGTGTAGTGTATTGAAAATTTTTCTGATCTCTATTGACACACATCTGTAAACGATGATCTTTCTGACAGTCTTTTCAATCAAATTTCAAGAGATAGCAAGCTTGGTTTTCGCTTCCCTCGATTGAGAAGTTTTCCTCTTCTCACATATGTATGCTTTCCTTCCAAGGATATTTGCTCCTGTAATTTAGTTGCTCATGCCACACAGTTGTGGTTGTTGTTGTTGTTGCTATTTCTGTTGTTGGTAGGGTTTGTCGAAGCCAAAGCGAAGCCACCGTTGGTGGCTATGTCCACGGCGGCGAAAGAAGTAACCAAGCTATTTCATAACGTGAAGGAAAGTATCTACATTGCAGCTATACTGCTCATTCTCCCTCCATCGAAAGCTTGCAGCTAATATCGTTGTTGTTGTTGTTGCTGCTGCTCTTGTTCGTAATGGTCGTGGCTATGGTGGCGGTGGTGGCAGCGGTGGGAAGGTTGTTACTGTTTGTTGATGGTGGTGGTGTTAGTCGTCTTTCCAGTAGCAACAAAAGGTGAATCGCTTTCACCCTCTCTCTTCGTCGTCACATGACTCTCCTTCGTTTTTCCTCTCTCTACATGGAAATAAATTTGGGTAAGTCCTCTCAAAAATAGGGGTTCTTTAAACAAAATAAAAGGAAATCACCAGCAGAAAAATAAATGTTTATTCTGCACACTGGTCCAAAAGCTAAGTACAGTTATTTTTTAGAGAGGCGAGCTGGCAGAGTCGTTAGTGCGACATCAAAATGATTTACAGCGTTTCTTCTGGCTCCTGAAGCACTAGGTTCAAATTCCGCCATGGTCGAATTTGCACTTCATACCATCGGGAACATCAAAGTGATAATCGGGTAAAAATATACGAAGTCCAGTATACCCATAATGACTACCCGTCTGAGAAAGGTACACCAGGTGCATTCATCACAACAGTGTATGTGCAACATAATGACCTTATATCAAGATAAACAGCGCATAACCTTGCAGGTGGGACCCAGTTACAATTTTTCTTCAGGTTTAGTAGCTCATCCCGCTCAACAGGTCTCTGAATGAGAGTTGTGTAAGGATGATGAAGGAAACACCCATGTTTCCAGAGATGAACTATTCAAATCCCAAGGAATTCCTCTCAACACATGACCATGATGCTCTCCCATTACTCCTGCTCGTGATCAGAGATGCACATATCGTCAGCCACTAAGGGACATGCTCGACTGGTTAAGGTCAATTGACTGAAAAGTAAATATGTGGTATGGAGCAGCATATATATTGTAGCCCATCTTTTTATACCAATACAAAACTTGTACATAACACTTCCATTATTATTGATTAATATTGTTGTTGCTATTGTTGTTGTTGTAGTTGTGGTTGCTGTTATTATTATTATTATTATTATTATTATTATTATTATTATTATTATTATTATTATTATTATTATTATTTTATATTTGACTTTTGTTTTGCATTAGTACAAGTTGGATCCAAGTCTCACCCAGAGACCTCAAGAGACAACAAGTTAGAAGTTCATGTAGGTGCTATGCCTAGGGTACCATATATTTGGATTTGTACAGTTTTGTTCTAGTGAATGTTTAAGAAACCATAAGGAAATTATGTGTTTGTTTTAAAATTTGAGATCACATAGACCACATTATTATTATTATTATTATTATTATTATTATTATTATTATTATTATTATTATTATTATTATCATTATTATTATCGCTATTATGCTAGCGAGGGGCGCTGCCTGTTCGGGATAAACTTTACAGGCACAGAAGAACCGTCGGCCGGGCCTGCCCGAGATGCGCTCAGAGCGACGAAACCGTTCTGCACACACTTGACCAGTGCCCGAGTATTGCTGACCTGTGGGTTTATAACGAACAACTGCTTTCGCGAGGAGGGCAGTCCTGGTTATCAACTGAACACATATTGAAGATTGCCCCGCCGGCCTCCTTAAACCGGGAGGGGAAGGCAATGTTCATTTGTCTGGCAGCTGTAGCCAGACAAAGGGCTAAAGTCAGATACTTTCCTCTTTGACCAAGGCCTCATCAACATTTTCAACTTCCCCTTGAAAAGGAAGGTGAGAGTAGAGAGGGAAGTGTTATCTTCTAGGAAATTTGTCGGAAAAATGACAAGTATGTATGGACCAATTCTGAGATAACACCTGTAAACAAAGGTATAAAAGGAAGAAAGGGCTCTCTCACTGTTGACCAGGCACCCGTGGCTTTAATGGGTTTTTTCCACGAGTATCCTTCAAAGCACTTCCCCCTATTGAGAGTTTTTACTTGTTATATTATTTTCGTCAGCAAATATTTACACGGACCGTTTCTTTTTGCAAAACACTTTGTTTATCGGTCTGTATTGTCCTTTAATATTTTTGATTTATATTAGATCTTGTGGCCAATAAAAAGAATTTATTATTATTGTTGTTGTTGTTATTATTATTATTATTATTATTATTATTATTATTATTATTATTATTATTATTATTATTATTATTATTATTATTATTATTATTATTATTATTATTATTATCATTGCCTTTACACAGCTTCTAACGTTGAAGATGTACTACGGTGTCAGCTGTTCACTACCAGTGAACTAAGGTAACACCTCTTATATTTCAAACACCTTCTGGGGTGTTCGAGCGGTTCCAAGCAGTGTTAATTTCTGCAAGTGCTCCACCATTATTGCAGCTCCTGTTTGTTCCATGTGTTTCTCAAGATTTTTACTCACTGTTCCTAGGGCTCCGACAATTATTGGTACTACTGCTACCTTTTTCATTGACCACAACTGCTTAACCTCCCAAGCTAACCTGTCATATCTATCGAGTTTTTTTTCTTCCTTATCTCACACCGTGTCAGCTGGGCATGCTATATCTATGATCCAATGTAGTTTGCTTTCTATTCTCTATCTCATTAGTATTACTATAATAATAATAATAATAATAATAATAATAATAATGATTATTATCATTATTATTATTATTATTGCTCTGTTGTTGCTGCTGTTCTTCGATAAGGCTGATCCTGTTTTGAAAGCTCCTTGAATTTGTGACTTCTTTTACTTTTTGGAGTAATGCTTTCGTTGATTTTATAATTTTTCATTGTTATCGAGATAAAAAAAAGATCTACAATGGACGACCTGCGTGCAAAGTTTTAAAACAGAATTTTTTTTTCACGGCAAAGCAAACTGTTTGCAAAGACTTCCCACACATTTGCATTTTATGATCAGTTAACAACTGAAAGAAGTTGGAGGTAGTTTGAAAAGTGTCGTTCGCAGACATCATCCTCAACAACAGGCACAAATGACGCTGCAACAAGGTGCAAGAGCAGCAACGGCATCGGCTGCAGCTGCAACAACAAATAAAAGACAAAAGCATCTGACAGTATGTGCAGTGCAAGTAGGATTGATACGGATAACACACTGGGAGATACTAGTGGGATAACCCCGCCTCCCATTACATCAACACGAGAGAGAGAGGTCATTGTCACAGTTACTATAATCGTAGATATAGAAACACTACCACCACAATGACAAGAGCAAGAATAACAACATATGTAACAGCAGGAAAAGAAGGCTAAAACTCCATGTGCTGGTGTTGCCAAAAAATTTGATCTAGACCCACTAGAAAGTAAGCAAGACACTTGGAAGAGGAGAAAATGAATTGGAGGCCAAGAAAATTTTCACTCTAAATACCTCTACAGGTTTTAGTCCATACAGAACGACCAGCAATCTGATACAAATGCATATCATTGATAGGATAATACAGGATGGGGCGAAAATCCCAGAACAAGGTGAATTCCGCTTCAAAGCGACTAAGAAAATATATACTGCATCACACATCTCAGTATTTTGTAATTTTTCATCTGTTAGTACGAAATAGTGGTCCTGAAAGACTCCTACAATTTTATGTCAACTGAGAAATTTCCATTATCATCCCTGAAGCGTCGGACAAAGATGGCAAGTACTTATATTGCTGCCATAACATTTGGCTTGCGGCAGTCTTGCTTTGTTGCGGTTTACCTACAGAGTCTGTTCATTCGTATTTTTTTTTTGGGGGAAGGAGTGTGTCCTGCTGATGTTTAGGTGCATTTGCTGTCAACATTCAAAACCTTGAGAAGGTGTGACTAAATACGCGATATATCCAACACACACACAGCTGATCTCTCTAATAGAACTGAAGTCCTGAATTAACACATACACACACACACATATCCACATACAGATGCACAAATATGTATATATATATGTGTGTGTGTATGCATGTATTTCTTTCATTGTCTATATATGTATGTATGAATATTTGGATGGATGGATGGATGGATGGATGGTTGGATGGATGTATTATGGATGTATGTATGTATGTATGCATACAGCGTAGTTGCATATGTAACTTTTTTTTACCACACAGCTTGCTTCTAAACCACATGGTCCCGGGTTCAGCCGCACTGCCTGACAACTTGGGAAAGTGTTTTCTATTATAGCCTCAGGCCAGGCCGACGAAAGCCTTGTGAGTGAATTTGGTAGAAGGAAATTTGAAAGAAGGTCGTTTTATCTATCTATCTATCTATCTATCTATCTATCTATCTATCTATCTATCTATCTATCTATTTATCTATCTATATGCATGTATGTATATATCTATATATATTAAAAAAATATTAGTTACAGAATAAAAACTTGCTCTCTGTTATTGGCCATTGTATAAAATATTCGATATTATAAGGGTCCAAATAAACTTAATGATGTCACACTTTTACATATTTAAAGGATAACATATGTTTGTATATCTTTTATTTAAATTTTATAGCAAGAGAGCTATATATATGTTTTACATGCGTTTTCACAGAACATTTATAAACTATGTATTTTGTTAGGCACTACTTTCCTTGGTGTCAGTTTTGTCAGCTACCACAATTGTATAATTTATCTAGTCTACGGTTACGATACCCCTGTTGATCAAGCAGGCATCTAATACCTTACAGTATAACAATAATGTTTCATCGTTAGATTAGAATTGATCACACGTTGTACCTTTCTTGATATTAACGGTGTGATCAGTGTAAAATGTTTTAATGAACTGAAAATTGTAATTTAATCACTTGTGGCGTAATGCTGAGCCTCTTTCTCAGGTCCTGGTTTGCAATTTCGCCATACTCTTTTGTATTACGAAGAAATATCCACTACATATTTAAAGTGCATGCCATTCCATATTGCTGGAATATCAAAATACTGTTTGATTAGATATTCGATATTTAAAGTCGATTTCAATGAAAAGAAACTTCCTAATGTTTTCTATCAGCGCAATAATTAAGGTTTTATCTTACGTCTAAAAAAAACGAGAACATTTCAAATTCTTCCTTTTTGGAACTCCGAATGAATGATGTGTGTTTAAAACTTATTCAAGATCTTAGTGTTAGAGAGGCTCTGTTTTTCCCCGTTTGTGTTTTTTTTTTTTTTTTTTTTTTTGGCTGGTGCTACATATATATTATACTGTTTTGTGCAGTTTCAATCTGAAATCAATCCGTTTTCAAATTGATTTTATATTTTAATTTTTGACTTCCTTGTTAGATTTTCATTTGACATAAAACGTCTTTTTTAATATAAAAAATATTACTTCAGTGCTAATTCAGCGCGTTATCTACTTCACAATCTCAGAAATATCATGAAATGAAAATGGAAGGAAGATACAGAAAAGTTAAACAGCAAAGATATACTAAAGAAACGAGATTTCTTGGTGATAAAATTGACCTGACCTAAATTGTGTCAAGTGAAGCCGTTCAAGCGGCGTACGAGAGAACTTAGGTACAGGTGTGTATATATATATGTATAAATACTGGCGCACATTACACTTAAATACATACCCACACACTTATATATACCATATATACGTGTAGATATACATACGTTTGTTTGTGTATATATATATATACGGTTTTATACGAGTTGCCTTAAGTTCTCCGCTGTTGTAAAGGAAATTTGTTTATCGATTACCTGAAATTTGTGTCTTCTATCGATGCCAATAATATTCATATTATTCATATTTTGAGTACTACATGGTTGTTCTATATATGGAATTAATTCTTTCATTCCTTCCTCATATATATATCTGTGTTTGAGTGGATATGTGTATATTTGTATTGTATGTGTGTGTAAGTATTGTTTATTAGCGTTTATTCTCTTTTGTTAAGAGACCACATTTTCTGTCTGAATACGAATTAAGCTTCAATCGTTTCGTTAATCCGTCTAATAGGCTAACACCATTAATCTGGTTTCCAATGACCCTTCACCTTTCCGATGCACTCAATGATAGAGAGTGGAATATGAATTAAGAATGATGCTGTCATTTGGGCACACGCTTAACCCGTCTCCCATATACACACAGAGAAGGACATATACACTCAGAAGTTTTATGCCTAGTAAAACCCAGAATACGTTTCTTCTTACAAACTGCAATTTGAATATCATCCATTTGAACAGCAAAGAAATAGACCATACTGTTCTAAGCAGAACATAATTACATTTTGCTATAGATTAGATTTTGTAAATTTGTGAAGAAACGCATATGAAAATATAGGAAGTATAGCGTTTCGAATATTTTATATATTTTATATAAAACATATAATTTTATCTTTCTCGCTTCTTCATTTCTTCTCTCACTGTTGTTCACCCAATCTTTTTGTGACAAGCGTGGTCGTGATTTAGGAGACTTAGAGTCAATACGTTGTATCGAAATGGCGTATTGTGGACTAACAAGACCTGATAATTAAAAATGGATAAAATAATAAATAATAAAACAGTAAAAATAGGTAATTTCGAAAATGAAGTCTTTACATCAAGTTGTTTCTAAATGTGTTTCTGTAAAGAGCTTTATTTGGAATCCGCTCAAACACTACCAAAACCACTCGAACATATACATGGCAACTATATCGCATAGTCCAATCGTAACAGATCAGATAACGTTACGCTATCAATTTTAAGAGCTCTGTCTATCAGGATAATCGATTACATTTAATGAAGTTTCATTATTTACTCATATATATATTTAGTTATTTATTTCTATCTAGTATTTTTATTGAATTTGTTTCTTTCCTATCTATTCCCAGTGCCTGATTATTTACCGGAATCAAATATATAAGGACGAAACTAATTATCGCTTTAAATCGAATATAACTCTCGTTAGGATTTCAAGAAACAAGATTTCACATAAAAAATGACTTTACATTTATCACTAGATGTCACTAATTGATTGATTAAGAAAGACAATCCAGATTTGTACAATTTCAGTTTGTATAAAATGTCAATGAAAACTAAAAAAAAAAGAAGGTACTATTAAGACCCTACTATGATAACAGATCGCTTAGTAGTTAAGACGATTTTCGTTTAAAATGCCACTTATATATTTAAGTAGTTCTGCCTGTGAGTAACAACGTGTAGGTTGTGTCTGAATTGTTTATAAGAGTTTTTTGGTAATAAATCTCCCACCACTTGCCTATGTAGTTTTATACAAACCCCACATATACACATATGTGAATGCACAAACGCACACAGACATATGTAATTGTATATATATATATATATATATATATATATATATATATATATATATATATATATAAAGAGAAAGTGGTATATATATATATATATATATATATATATATATATATATATATATGTGTGTGTGTGTGTGTATGTATATGTATACATATGTATCTACAAAGGAAATATAAAATATTCATATATATATATATATATATATATATATATATATATATATATATATATACTTCAAATTTATAGAAAAACAAAGACGAAGACAGGTGTAGGAACAACAAGCAAGTGTATTAGTTTGACGGTCAGGAACGATGGAAAATTATCTTACGCTTCGAGCCTACACACTACGACAAAAAAGAATAACAGGAAATAAATAGATAGAGAATGAAAAAAAACGTGTTGAGATAAGTAGTCGAACATGGCGAATATATAGGTGGACAAGAATGTGTATAGAGGAACATCTATTTGTAATCACTAGTATTATTTCCACGCAACGTAGGTCTCTAGTTTCGGTGGTATTTTTTAATGTAACCGTTGCCCTGCATTATGAGATCATTTGATTAATATCAGTTTCTACCCTCATTATTAATTATATATATATATATATATATATATATATATATATATATATATATATATATATATATATATATATATATATATATATATATATATATATATATATATATATACAGAGATAAATATATATATGTGTGTTATATATGTGTGTGAGTGTGTGAATCGTATTTAATTATTTTAGAAGTGTATATTCTATTTACAACATGGTTGACTATACATGTCCTCAATATTCGTTGAGCTTCGTAGAATTTCTGAGAATATATCGAGAAAATATTTTATATACTTTACTAGAAGGAACTGTGAAACATAGACAGAGATAGATAGATAGATAGATAGATAGATAGATAGATAGATAGATAGATAGATAGATAATGAGTGAAAGATAAAGAGAGAGACGGACAGACACAGAGTCAGGCAGTCAGGCAGATATGCAGCCAAACAGACAGCCGACCAGCTAGATAAATTGATTTATTGACACACAATCAAAGTGATGAAGGCTGAACATAAATCCTTACGCCGAAATTTAGTTTATCAACGTCAAGTTCACCTCTATATCCTGTGTGTGGACATGTATGTTTATTTCTACGAATGACCAAGTTATATTGAATAAGGAGAGATAGAGAACCAGAGAGAGAAAGGAGATTCTGACTAAATATCCAGTTCGGAGGGACACACATATACATACATACATATATATATATATATATATATATATATATATATATATATATATATATATATATATATATATATATATATATATATATATATATAGCGGCGTACGTACACTTGTCTCTCATACACGCATATATATATATATATATATATATATATATATATATACTTTCGTATCCTTGTTAGCTACATAGTCGATGTAATGTCATCCATCACACACACACATACATGCACAAACACACACTCTCTCTCTCTCACACTCTGTCGCACACACACACATTTATATAACTGTGCTGTTACATAACTAATGGACCACTTTCAAAACCTCTCATGGTGGTTTAATTCTGCTATAAATAATAAGTAGCTTCGTTATATATCCGCAGAATACTATATACATACGTATTGATTTAAGGATTCAATGAACGTAGATTAATACTCATTCAAAGAAAGAGTATAATAAATAAATACATTAGAATAATGAAATACTATAATAAAAAAGAAGAGATAAAATAATAAATATTTATAATAAATATTTTCTTCATGAAAAAGATTTGCTTTCTTAAAATATTGGTTGACCAACCCGTAGTATTTAAGTAAATAAACCGTGTGGTACAAAATGTAACATAAAATAAAGTAATGAACAGACAAATAGATGGAAGGAAAAGTATGATGGAAACAAAAGTAAATGTAAGGTTTAAAAATCGAAGAAGGGGACTGCTTTTAAGTGCAATGTATTCGTTTGAGAAGCAGTACTTCGGTACGTATGAAAGAAATTGGCCTAAATGGAATTTCAAGCGCGGGTCACGTTATTGTCTTTGCACAGCTTCTAACGCTGGAGATGTACTGCGGTGTCAGCTGTTCACTACCAATGAACTAAGATAACACCCCTTATTTTCGAGCACCTTCTGGAGTATTCCAGCGGTTCCAAGCTGTGTTAATTTCTGCAAGTGCTCCACCATTATTGCAGCCCTTATTTGTTCTATGTATTTCTCAAAATTTTTACTCACTGCTCCTAGGGCTCCGACAATTATTGGTACGACCACCATTTTTTTCCTCGACCACAACTGCTTAACCTCCCAAGCAAACCTGTCATATCACTCAACTTTTCTTTCTTCCTTTTCGCATACCTTGTTGTCAGCTGGGCATGCTATATCTATGATCCAGTATAATTTGTTTTCTTTCTCAACTAAGACTATGTCTAGTTTCTTATTCTCTATCTCATGCTCACACTGAATCATAAAATCCCATAAGCTCTTTGCATTATCATTTTTGATGAATCCTTCGGGTTTATGTTCGTACCACTTTTTTTGCTTTGTCAAGTCTATTATTATTATTATTATTGTTATTATTATTATTATTATTATTATTATTATCATTATTATTATTATTATTGATTGAGAGAGTGGTGCATGCCATCAAAGTGACACTGGGGTAAAATATACGAAGCCCAGTATACACATCATGACTACCCGTCTGATAAGGGTACACCAGGCACATGCATCACAACCATATGTGCGCGTGATAAACAGCACATGACTTTGCAGGTGGGAGCCCAGTTAGAATTTTCTTCAGGTCGAGTAACCCATCCCGCTCAAAAGGTCCCTGAATAAGGTTTGTTTAAAGATGTTGAGCAAAACACCCATGTTTCCAAACGTTAATTATTCAAACCCCAAAGAATTCCTTTCAACACATGGCTATCATGTTCCCCCACTACTTCTGCTCATAATCAGAGATGCACATATCGTCAGCCACCATGCGACATGCTCAACTGGTTAAGGTCAAACAACTGACAAGCAAATCTGTGGTATTAAGGAGAATATTTGCTGTAGCTCATTTTTTTTATACCAAGACAAAACAATGTACATAACACTTCAAATTAGTTAAGATCAGAAGCCATGAGAGCCACTGCCTGGTACTACATCCGGGCATTTATTATTATTATTATTATTATTATTATTATTATTATTATTATCATCCTTATTATTATTATTGTTAATATTATTATTGTTAGTAGCAGCAGCAGTAGTAGTAGTAGTTGTAGTAGTAGTAGTAGTAGTAGCTGTTGTTGTTGTTGTTGTTGTTGTTGTTGTCGTTGTACACTTTCAAGACGGTAAACTGGTAGCATGTTTAGCATACCGTGTAAAATGCTTAGCGATATTTCATCCGTCTTTACGTTCCGAATTCTAATTTTGCTAAGATCGATTGCAGTTTCTTTCAGTTTCCGTCTACCAAATCCACTCACAAGGCTTTGGTCGGCCCGAGGCTATAGTAGAAGACACTTGCCCAAGATTCCACTTAGTGGGCCTGAACCCAGGACCATGTGATTGGTAAGCAAGCTACTTACCACACAGCCACTCCTACGCCTATATATATATATATATATATATATATATATATATATATATATATATATATATATATATATATATATATATATATATATATATATATATATATATATATATATATGTATGTGTGCATATATCTCTCTATCTGTGTATATATATATATATATATATATATATATATATATATATATATATATATATATATATATATATATATATATATATATATATATATATATATATATATATATATATATATATATATATATATATATACACAGATAGAGAGATATATGCACACATACATATTTACAAACTCACACTCACACACTTATAGAATAGTAATAGGAGACTTAAACATTCCTGGACGTATATAGAGAGTGAATCACATCGATTTGCACATATTTTCTTGTGTTGTAACTGAGGTAGATTTTGCAGAGAAGTAATTACGTTTTATTCTACTGCGCAATAAACTGAAACGTACGTAATGTAATTATTTAGTTTTACTTTATACATTATACGACTGTATGTCCTAAATAAGCCAGCCAGACCTAAATCCATTAACACGGATTAACATAGATAGATAGATAGATAGATAGATAGATAGATAGATTATAGGGATTGCATCGATTTGACTGCGTCGTCAGTTTCGCTTATATTTGGTTAACCAGTTTACACAAATTCAGCAGAGCTAAATGAGAATTTAGTTGTGAAACTTTGTGTCTCATTGATATCAATATTTTAAAGAAATGATAAGCTTATTTTATGCACAGAATCCCACAATCAGTAAATCGTTTATTGTCTTTCAATACTTTATTTAACAATAGTAAATAGTTTATATGTTTGTGCGTGCGTGCGTGCGTGCTTGTGTGTGTGTGTGTGTGTGTGTGTGTGTGTGTGTGTGTGTGTGTGTGCGCGTGTGTGTGTGTGAACAAAATTTCCACTGCCTTTTTCATTCCTAAAATTGTAAGCTGATATAATGAAGATAGTCTCAATTGATATATCCAAAGTGTTCCAAATTTTAAATACCTAATATATGATAACGGCTTTACTAATATTTCAGAAAGGAAGACGATTGATAAAACTAATGTATTTAACTAAATAGCTTTATTTATTTTCCCTCTGTCTGATAATTGCCAACATGAATTATTTTTGTAAAAACATATCATGTGCTTAGATATGGAATGCTATCGTAAATGAATAAAACGTTAAATGTATTTAGCATAATTTCTTCTATTCACGCACGATAGTTTTTCAAGGTGTTTGTACTTTCGCATGAATTTAATCAATTTTTGAAATAATCTACAAATATAAGATTTACGGAAACATTTGATGATTTCAGCAATGTAACGAGATTTTGATATAGGATAACTATCATCCTAATATAATCACTCTTTACATCCAAATTTCATCTCATGTGATCAACTTTCTTTCATCTTTCTGATTTATAGTTATGTGACCTGAATTGATGAAATTGAGAGAATGCGAAAATTTTATAATTTTCAGTTTGCACATAAACCAAACTCATCCTCTGCGATGTAGACTAATATGATTATTTAATATGACCTATTGATAAAAATACTCATTTATGAATTGATAGTGATGTTTAAACTCATCCAGATGTCACAATACGTAAAGGAATTTCATGATCGCAGACAGAAATTTTGTTCAATTCTTTTACAGTTTAAACTGTTATATTATGATTAACCAACGATAGAAATGTAGGACAAAGATATTCATGGAGAAGTTATGAATAGAAATCAAATCATACCATTAAAGATAAAAAACATTTTAAAATGCAGCACTTTACGTGCTGCCGCTTTCTTAGTGGATCAAAAACACTCAAGGGTTTTAAGCATTTTTAACCATTCCTTCCACATAATCATTGATGAAAACCTAATATTTTACATCTCCGTTTTTTTCATAAGATGTCTATCACAAAGAAGCCTTCACTTACGATACAATGTGCCAAAGAAAAATATATATCGTTACCATTAAATTCGTGTGTTTGTAATGACGTTCTCAGTGCTATCGTCGGCAGAAATCAGTCCAGATGGATTTTAAGTACCACATTGTGTCACTGAGACAACATATATTGAAAGGTAAAAAGAGAAACGAGTAGACCGAATGTATAGTGAAAATAACATTGTAAGATTACGTGAAAAATTCTTGAGCAAGTTACAGCTGCTATATATGAACAAGAGTGTGAGAAATACCTACCATGCAGTAGAAAGTAGTTGCGCATAGGCTCATAATTTGCAAACTTGAGAGTGTCAATAACATACATAAGGATACTATCCTTTCGTGCACCTCTAGCTGGTTCATTTCATTTTATGTAGAATTCTATTCATTCGCAATCTCAGAATACGAGATAGGCATTAAATACCGGATCAATAAAAGCGATACAGGTGCTTCTAAATATCCGCATCATAATAGAAAGAGGCGATTATAGCTACCGAAATGTGTCCGCAAGACAATATTTTCCCATGTCACATGATATTGTCGCTAAGACGTTCAATAATGTTACACTCAAAGAGGATAGTCATACCAAAAAACTTCAGAAACAGTAGTCGCAAGTAAGTAGGCCAGAAGCATTTCAGTTTAGATGTGTATGCATGACCAGTTATATGACTAGATGAAATAGCTCACCTCCGACTAATCACTTCTAAGCACGACACGGGCAGTTATTGATAAGACCCAGCTACAGGGAAAAGCAACTGACCTTTTTGTTAGCTGATGCTAGGATGATGGGTTTTGTCTCATTCCAATATATATGATGTTTTTAAAGAAATAACGTCCACAAGAGATGTTATCTCTGGATGAAAACTGAATTAAGTTGACTTTCAACGTAGTATTGACTTTATGTGTAGTGCATGATGAATATTTTAATCTAACACAAACGGATTCTACTCCATATAGCAAATACACACACACACACACACATACACACACACACACACACACACACACACACACATATATATATATATATATGACGACTGCTCCATCTTGACAGACGATAGCCATCCCATCAACAATCCACACATATCATCACGCAGTACAATCACTCCGTTGGTGAGCCCTCAAGTGACTTTGAAGTCAGGCTGCTGAGCGACAAGGTCTACAGCACAGATGACAAATGCTCAGGCCTCTCGATCCTTGCCCGCTAAGGAAACGCTTCTGTGAACCAGCATATGTCTCTTAAGTCCGGATATTGTTTTACAAACCTAGTGACATATGCCACAGGTCGCAGAAGGCGGTTGGTATTTAGGGTGTCTGGAATTTCTACCCTCATGTGTGTTCATGTGATTCACATATCCTGTTTTTGACAGAAGAACGCGATCGCACACAATACATATCCTATACTCTCCACTGTTTACAATTTTTCCCTTTCGACAGGCCCGCTTAAGCTCAAGTTCCTGAAACATCTTTTCCTCCCAGACATCACAGCTTGTCCTGACTACAGCTCTCCACTTGCTTCGATCCAGAACATCTCCTTCCCAATCACTTTCATACATATCTAGTTTTTTTTAGGTTCTGTTTAATGCAATCTTTATACCTCTTTCTCGGTTTCTGCCGCGGTCGCTCACCAGAGCTGAGCTCACCATAAAATAAGCGCTTCGGCAAACGATCATCCTTCATTCTAATTACACGCCCAGTCCATCTCATTTGGGCCAGGATAATATGTTTTTCAATTGAGCTACAGTGCGCCCTGCGCAGGACCTCTGTATCTGCTACGAAACTCTTCCATTTTACTCCTAGGATGCGTCTTAGACACTTTTGATGAAACATTCTAGCATCTTTACATGACGTTTGTAAGTGGTCCATGTTTCGCCTGAATAAAGAAGTTCAGTCAATACACACGCTTTGTAGATGCTGATTTGTGTCTGCAGGGAGATATCTCTATCAGCCCATTCTCGCTTTTCAAGCTTTCCAAATGCAGCACTTCCCTTCGCTATTCGATAGTATATTTCTGCATCAAAACCACCATCCCTTGACAGTGTGGTTCCAAGGTAAACAAAGGTGTCAATGACTTCTAATCTTGTTCCGTTCACAAAGATGTTTGGTTCAGTATATATTTGTCCAGGTGTGGGGGTAAACATTACCTTGGTTTTTCTCAGACTTACTGTGAGTCCAAAATATGTACATGCAGTGGAAACTCTATCCATTAAATGTTGCATATCTTCCTCTGTGTGCCAGCAAGTCAGCATCATCAGCATAGAGCAATTCTCTGACAAGTACTCTGAAAACCTTTGCCTTACAGTTAAACCTGGTCAGTGTAAATATGCTACCAGATGTCCGGAATCTGATTCCGATTCCCCTGTTACAATCCTCAAATGCATACCAAAGCAATGTGGCAAAATATATAGAGAAAAGTGTAGGGGCAGGAATTTCTCCCTGTTTTACACCGTTGTCCACTGAAAATTCACCAGATAGATTACCATTAAAAACTACCTGAGCTTTCATGTTGCTGTGCAATTTCTCGAAGAGGCTCACAAAGTGTGTCGGGCAACCAAGTTTGCACAAAACAATCCACGGTGCGTCCCTGTTTACCATGTCAAATGCCTTAGTTAGATCTATAAAAACCTGGTATAGTGGCCTTTGTTCCTCTAAACATTTCTCCTGAACCTGCCTTGTAGAAAATATCATATCCATTGTTCTCCGCTCGGGTCTGAAACCACACTGTTCTTCGGTATGTGGTGAAGCAAATGTTTGCACATCCCTTAATTATGTTTATAAATTATATATATATATATATATATATATATATATATATAAAGAAATGCATATAAAAATATACACACACGCAGCACAGCACAACAACACGCGCACACACAATTTAAACACACACAGAAACAAACATTGTTGGGTGGACGTTACTACACAGTAGTTCTTACGTCCTTTCGACGAGTCTTATTTTTCATCCCGCAGGATGCCAACAATCACCCTCCTCACCAAGTGAGCTTGGTGGGGTTGCCAGTTTAGTCGCCGACGACCCGACCATGAGACAGGTTGTACTGGATTACAGGTTACCAGTAGCGCTCAGGAATACTTATAAGAGCGACCTGACATATATATATACAAAGAGAGAGAGGGTGGAGAGATACATATACATATATACATATATACATTCAGATATTCATACCTACATAAACACAAATATATAAATATTCATTCTAATGCATACACACAGATATATGTGTGAAAAGTGATATTTAGAAACCTAGATATGTTATATATGCATCATATATTAATTCAAAATTGTACACAACCATATGACTTAATATGGTTATTACTTTTATAGAAAATGGCGCAGTGTATAATGTCACAGACATATAACCTAAAAATTACATACATTTCTCTGGAAACATGTTCAGATACACGGATACCTGCATTCACCCCACACAATCATATTCAAACACATATACACACAAAAAAATTGATTAAAGAAGAAATGTTTTTGTGAATATCCATACGATTATAATTTAATTTAAATAACCTACTAAATATAGATGTATTTTAGTGGACAAAACAATTGTATGTAATCAATATATTTATTGAATACCACTCTCGTCACTAAATATGAGTTTCTAAATAAATTCCATAGAACTATTCAGCTACTTACGTAGCAGTAGTAGTAGCAACAGCAGCAGTAGTAGTAGTAGTAGTAGTAGTAGTAGTAGTAGTAGTAGTAGCAGTTGCAGCAGCAGCAGCAGCAGCAAAAGCGGTAGCGTCGGCCAATCAATATTGACTATCGAAATTGTAAATATCTTCTAGTTTCGTCTTTTAGATTACTCTTCAAAGTATGAGTATGTAAAAGTACACCGAGAGACAGACAGAAGCATGTATACGTGTGTGTGTGTGTGTGTGTGTGTGTGTGTGTGTGTGTGTGTGTGTGTGTGTGTGTGTGTGTGTGTGTGCGGGCGTGTGCGTGTGGTCGCAGATATATTTAATCACACACAAACATATAGCTGTGCATATATAGACAGACATACATACACAGGCAAACACATATATACACATATGTATTTATAAAACTATAAGACATATAATTATTAAAAGGTAGAGATACTGACCGATATTCTCATGCATACAAACACACACATACACACACACACGTACATATATGTATTTATGTCTGGTTACCTGTCTGTCTATGTATGTATATTTTCGAAGTAATATGATGAATGCTGATAAAAAGTAATGGTGATGTCAAATTTCGATTCAAAATTCTATTTATTGAACCGACAATGAATTCGTGATTCTTTATAATAAAACACAATTCTATTCATTGGCTTAAATGAGGAGTTTTCTGAAACTGGTTCTACATAATACATAGTGGATTTTTTTCGTAAAAAAAAAAGTAATTCCGTAGTTTTATACTGGATATGTCTGTTTGTATATATATATATATATATATATATATATATATATGTTGTTGTACTTGGGGATGGTCATATTGCCAGTTTAGCCAATAAAAATACACGCACTGTATATTTGGTGTTAATTTTTTTTTTTTCAGCTTTATATTACATTAATCTTAATCTTAATCTTATTTCGGCCAGAGTTCTTTCGTCACACTTCTGTGACCTCATCAGTGGTCCTTTGTTTCCTTCTTCTTTCTTATGTGTGTCTCACCTTGCTAACTATCAGCCATTTTGTATTTTGTATTCCTATTGTATGTGTCTACGCATGCGTGTCCTTCAATGTGTCTGTGTCTTTTGTAAGTGCATGTGTGTATATATATATGTATGTGTGTGTGTGTGTGTGTGTGTGTGTGTGTGTGTGACTGTATACAAGTGTGTGTGTTATGTGCGTTTTTATATAAGCATACGATACAGACTCAGACATACACACAACACACACATGAAATATATGTGAATAGATAGAATGATAGAATACATTCGAACCCGAAATTTTGTAATTCCCCTATATCCCTGACTATAAATACATATGTATGTATGTTTACACACATACTTTTATATATATATATATATATATATATATATATATATATATATATATATATATATATATATATATATATATATAAAACCTTGGTTTGTGCCATTGATAGATTATTCCGTTAGAATAGCCGTCTATGAAACATACTTAATACGTATAAACCATTAACCATTGACATGCAAGCTACATGTGGTTTTGACCGGGATAAAACCTCGTACTATGTTCATGAAGAACGGAATATGTGTATAAATCATGATAATCCACATGAGCATCGTCATGATGATGATAATGAGGATCAGGATCATCATCATCATCATCATCATCATCCTCTTCAGATCAGTCTTGCTTGGTTTCCCTTGGCCCAGCTATACTTCTTTGCTTTATATGATGAAAGAATTTTATGCTGTGACATTTGTCATATGTGCACAGATCGATGCATACATTGGCGTGCAACAAATGCGATTACAACCACGTCGACGTGTCCAATGACAGTGATACTCCTTACATCCATATCATTGTCCAGTAAAACGAAGTTTTCTTTCTTAAATGATATTTATACTTTAGGAAATTTAGTTTATAATCATTCTATTGTTAGTGTATTCATTCTAGTACATATTCAAAATGACAAGAAGTAATCACGTGTTGGCGTTACCTTCGTTTTTTTTACTTATATATTGTATTTTATTTATTTATTTATTTATTATTTTTTTAAGCTCCTTTGGTTCAAATCAAGGTCGAGGATCCATAATGTAACAGTTTCCTCTAAGAAGTTCCTTTTTAGATTCTCTGAAAACTTAGTGTTCCGACTTTTAAATGCTGTTAAATCATGGCTGGTACGAAGCTAGTTTATAGCTTAACATCCGCATCTGCAAAAACAATGCTGTCCTCGAATCATGGATAAGAATTTACAGCTTTTATTAAGATACCTAAACAATTTGGTGATTAAACATTGCATTATATGTTGTAACACATGAATTCCGTTTTTCTAGCATTTACTTAGAGAACAAAACATCTTCTCGGCTACAAATCAGGATTGTTACTTTCACAATCATAGCTGAGAATTGAATTAACTTTACAAAATCTGCATCTATTATTTTAGAGTCTGTACACGAACATTCCCTCGAATCGGCCATTCATGTCGCGCGCAGAATTAACGGGTTTTTTTTTTACATTAACAGCAACTGAAGCTATGATATATAATAGATGGATACCCAATTTTATGTAGCTGGAGCTGTTTAAAGATATTCGACGTAGACACCAGAATATACTCACAAAGAATTGTAGAACAATTGGTCAAATCATCACCGAAGTTACATTTGGCGACTCTCCAAAATCTTTTGGCTCAGTAGTTAGTGGTGATGGGCAAGAATTTTTTTTGGCATGTGGGATGCCTCAAAATACAGTGGACGCAATAACGGAACCCTATAAAGACATTCCAGCTACTGTTCCTTCGACGGCTTGGATACGGAAAGTTTCAAAATTGCTGCTGATTCTTCTTCGTACTCCATTTTGAAGACGAACCTGCTTATCAGTATATTAGCAGATAGGTCCCAGATTTAACTTCACAAAATTAAGGCGCTATATATATAAGTGTGTGTGTGTGTGTGTGTGTGTGTGTGTGTGTGTCTGTGTGTGTGTGTGTGTGTGTGTGTGTGTAAGTATATAACAAAGGAAACTGGTAGATTGCATGCACACAACACAACACAGAAGTTATGTAGGGTCATGGTGAACATTATCGTAGAAGGGCTCGCAACTGGAGTTATCAATCTATCTATCTAGATAGATAGCTCTCTCTTTCCTCTCTCTCTCTCTCTCTCTCTCTCTGTATATATATATATATATATATATATATATATATATATATATATATATATATATATACTCAACTCCGTCTGTCAGGAATGATCATTGGATCACCTAAAGGGTTCCTCTCAGAGGTACAAGCCTGGGCTGAAAGTCGCCTCACCGGTGAACGTACCGACTAGGGTTGTTTTTATCGAAGACCAGCAGTCGCTCACGCAAACTAGCCTCTCTTCTCTATGTCATCGATATTATCCATGGGAAAGGTAAAAGTCGATACAGCTTAGAACCAGTGACGCCGCAACACAATACTAGAGCTGAGTGAACGGGAGCAACATGAAATTAAGTGTCTTGCTCAAGAACACAACACGCACCCTGGTTCGGGAATTGAACTCAAAACCTCACAGTCGTAAGCTCCACGCTCTACCCAATGAGCCATGCGCCTTCATATATAAATATATATATATAAATACATAAAGTTTTGGTAAAAGTTTTTATTTTTCATTTCCTTTGGAAATTATCCCTAATTTTTGTGGTATGTAATCTTTTGCTGCTATTTCTAGCGAGTAGATGTCCTATTATAGGCATCTCTGCATTTTAAATGAATATATAAATACATATATATATATATATATATATATATGTATCAAACATCACTGTATCAAACAACACTTGATGATGTTCCATGAGTTGGTTTAATTAGATAACTACGTTTTATGTTGTAATAATTGTTAATTGTAGCGTATATGTTCCTTAGGTAGTCACTGCAGTAGATAATACTCTGTCATGTTCGCATTCACAGGAATCTACTGTATGGGTGTTTGCAATAAATATCTATAATGCTTTCAAAAACATCAAATAAACAACGCCGAATAATCAAGAAATTATCTCAGCGAAAGACTAAAACATTCGGAATCGCCTTAAGCAATGACAAAAGAAAAGATAACAAAGAACATAAAATCATCAGGTATAACTCTTCTTACACCATGAATATAAAATCAAATTTAGCACGTATTTGTATGTTGCTTATTAGCAAATTTCCTTATTAGAAGCAGAACAATGTTTTGACTTAGTTTATGACAAATGCTTGGTCATTTTTGCTGTGGTCGACGATTTTGCATAGTGACTTAACTACCTCTGTTATGGCTGTGTTGCCTCCAAAAGAGAGTACCTATCTTCAAGTACACTTACTACCTCTCCACTCATAGATATGAAATGAAGGAAAGATTAGTCAACACGTTCACAAGAAGAACGTGGACTCGCAGAGGATCCCAGATATGTTAAGTTTTAATCTACATATTTGTCCTAAAGTCCCACCTGCCATATTTTTTTCTAGGGGTTTACTCCCTTAGACTTTTATAAACGGTCAGTATATTACCGTACATGGCAGAAGTTCTTTATTATTATAGTAGACAGGGTTGGTGCAGAACCAATCTCACTCTCTCGTCCTTGAAACTTGTATTTGCTTGATGCAAGTAGTACCAATTAACGAGATGCAGGATTTGTATGGAGTTTCGTTCTCTTAGCTGAGCAGCTAAAGCACTAATGGCTTCGTCTGAGCTGCATCCAATAGGAAGTGTTTTAAGAGAATTTTTGGTT
>NC_142934.1:93976078-93981078 GCF_046866305.1 Octopus bimaculoides | reverse complement strand
TTTAGCAAAATGTTGCTACCCATGCATTCGAGTGTTTCATTTAATTTCCAGTAATCAAAATGCATATCTGTCTGTTTTCTTATAGTCTATTCCATGTAACGACTTAAAAAATACCTGTACTTTGCCGCAGTGAAGTTGCGCACATTTAGCACATTCATATAAACAGGGAAGCACCATCGACAGAGTAAACCATTCAGAAAAGAAATTCTCTTTATTGACAACCTGTGTGGGAACTAACCAAGGTGAGCTATGAATGACGCCATCAGATGATGAGTATAATGTTTCTACGTCTTTATATCTAGTCCAGAGACCGGATCTGTCAGTCATGTGCAAAACTTTATTCGATGCGACTTTTGGAGTTGAGTTCAGCTTTTAGTATGAGTTGTATTCTTCTGTAATATTCCTTTCGTATTTTTTCATTATCATTAGTTATTGTTATTATTATTATTATTATTATTATTATTATTATTATTATTATTATTATTATTATTATTATTATTATTATTATCATTATTATTATTATGGACAGCTTCTAACGCTGGAGATGTACTACAGTGTCAGCTGTCCACTACCAGTGAATTAAGATAACACTTCTTATTTTTCGAGCGCTTTCCGGAGTATTCGAGCGATTTCAAGCAGTGCTGTTTTCTGCAAGTGCTCCACCCTTATTGTAGCCCCTATTTGTTCCACGTACTTCTCAAGATTTTTGCTCACTGTTCCCAGGGCTCCAACAATTATTCATACTACTACCACTTTTTCATCGACAACAACTGCTTAACCTCCCAAACTAACCTGTCATATCTATCAACTTTTCTTTCTACCTTATGGCATACCTTGTTGTCAGCTGTGCAGATGTTTTCTTTCATAGTGATCAAATGTATGTGCCACACATCAGCTCACACTCTTTCCATCAAATCTACGTTGTCTGAATAGGTGCCACGGTGTAGCACGCGCTAAGTGTCCAAGTGATCTCAGAGCAACGTGAGATGAAGTGTTTTGCCCAAGAACACAGGACACTGACCGGTCTAGGAATTGTTTATGTTTGTCTTCCGCCACCGCTTGACAACTGGTGGGGGTGTGTTTACGTCTCTGTAATTTAGAGGTTCTGTAAAAAGACCGACAGAATAAGTAGCAATCTTTAAAAGCAACTAAGTACCGAGATCGATTCATTCAACTAAAAATTCGTCAAGACGATGCCCCAGCATGGCCGCAGTCTAATAACTGAAACAAGAAAAAGACAAAAATTATAACACATCGTGTCCCTTTTACATAAAAAAATTATAGTTTTCCATCCCATGGAGATAGTGGCATTAATCTCAGACTGGCGTGCAATTCATTGATACACAGAACAGTTTAGTAATATTTCTGCCATTCTGTTCTGGTTTAAAACCAGTCCCTGTCAGACTCAACATCCATGACTGCGAGGTCGAAGAAGTTAATATCTATTGTTTTGTAATATAGTTGAGTCAATGAACTGTGCTTATTTATCACAAACATATGAAGTCTGCGCCAATGTGTGAGGTCATCTGATTTGGGGAAACAAAGTTATGGAACATATAGAAATAAAGAAAAATAAATTGCGTCCTTACTTAAGCTACGAAAGGTTCCCATACTTTTTACTTAGTAAATGCATTCATAACCTGATATTTATTTGCAAGCTGGTCAATTAAATAATTAATGCACTCAGTGAAGCTGAACCGATTTACTATATCACGCCCCGTTTATAAATTAACTATCATCCATAAAAGGTAGGCGATGGAAATAAAATTAACATAGGCGCAGGCGTAGATGTGGAGTAAGAGGTTTGCTTTCCAACCACATGGTAACAGGTTCAGTCTCAGTGCGTAGCACTTTGGGTAGGTTACTTTTACTATAGCCTCGTGCCGACCAGAGCCTTGTCAATGGGTTTAGTAGACGGAAACTGAATGAAGCCCGTTATATATATATATATATGTGTGTGTGTGTGTGTGTGTCTGTGTGTGCGTGTCTGTATGTGTGTGTGTGTGTGTTTGTGTGCGTGTGTGTGTGGTTGTCCCGCATCAGCTTAGTAACCGGTGATGGTGTGCTTACGTCGCCGTAAAGTAGCCGATCGGAAAAAAAAGATGGATAGGCTATGTACCAGGCTTACAAAGAAATAAGCACAGGAGCCGAGATGTTCGACAAAAATTCTTCAAGGCACTGCCCTAGCATGGCCGCAGTCTAATAAATAACATAATTAAAAGGTAAAAACTGGTACAAGCAATGAAATGTGCAGCAACCCACGTTGCCTTATTGAGGTTTCATCTCCAACGCGTTAGAAATGTTCCCCTCACACAAAACTAGGTCGATAAAAACCTGCCAATTAAACCAATTCATTTCTGATAAAGACAACTTCCTGCCAGAAAGGTGTGGATGACATATAGTTTTATACGTGCTCCCTTATAAATTTGTCGCTTTGTGTCTGAATACAAAATAAAATCAATACACACGTGTCGAGTTACTCAGCTGTATCCTATCTTTTCCAGAAAGAAGTCGTTTCAGGTCCAGAGAAATCAATAAAACAGACGCAACTGGCTGAGATTGTACATGAAGGATGGCTCTGCAAAGCTTGGCTCTGACCTACTTCAGGTTTACTCATAAACCACGTGACGCTGTTCGCCTTTCTTTTATGAAGGTTCAGTGTATGGTATGCCTGAATTTTCTGTCACCGATTCTCTCAATCTCTCTATCTCTCTTTCGATATATGTATGTATATATACGCATACATATATATGGGTAGACACAGATTCATACATAAATACACCCAAGACAGAAATGCAAAGTAGAGAGACACACACACCACACATGCATACATACATAAGTATATATATATATATATATGTATAAACGTATATATGTTTGCTTCCCAACAGCATAGTTTCGGTTTCAGTCCCACTGTGTGGCACCTCGGGCATATGCCTTCTATAGCCTCAAGTTGATCAAAGCCTTCGGTGGATGTGGTGAATAGACACTGAGAGAAAGCCGGTCATGTGTATATATATATATATGTGTGTGTGTGTGTGTCTGTGTGTGTGTGTGTGTGTGTGTGGAGGCGCAATGGCCCAATGGTTAGGGGAGCGGACTCGCGGTCATAGGATCGCGGTTTCGATTCCCAGACCGGCCGTTGTGAGTGTTTATTGAGCGAAAACACCTAAAACTCCACGATATATAAATATTCACAAGCTGCTTCTTTCAGTTTCCATCTGCCAAATCCACCCACAAGTATTTGATCGGCTCAAAGTTACAGCAGTTTCTGTAGAAATAACTTGACCATTGTTTCACGAAGTGGGACTGAACGAGAGACCATGTAGGCGAGAGACAGCGACACAGCCACGCCGGACATCGTTTCTTCTTCAAAGTGTTTGACATTTTAGAACAACATCGAAGTTGATCCAAGGGATGTATGACCAAACAAAAGGGATTCCTGGATATTCCATTTTTTTTTTCTAAGATTCTATATCTAGGACAGCATTCGCTGGTCAATATAAATTTACCATTAAGGGTAGCGAGCTGGCAGAATCGTTAACATGCCGGGCGAAATGCTTAGCAGTATTTCGTCTACCGTTACATTCTGATTTCAAATTCCGCCGAGGTCAACTTTGCCTTTCATTCTTTTGGAGTCGATGAAATAAATACCAGTTATGCAGTGGTGTCGATGTAATCGTCTCAATGCCTTTATCTGTCCTTGTTTGTCCCCTCTATGTTTAAACCTCGGTTAAACATAGAAGGGACAAGAAATAAATTAACCATTCTTTTTAAGCAGGTAAAAACTGATTTTAGGACATGTTAGTTGTTTCGAGTCGAAAGTTAATGGACCTGCATTTCGTTGATTTTTCGTCAGCAAAATTAATTCAGAAATGTCGGCGAAGAAGATTGGCTAGTGTGTAGCTATCGTACAAATTTTTTTATTAGGTAGATAAATAAGCCTCGTTGCCACGTAGTAGTATTAGTAGTAGTGGTAGTGAAATGTCATGTGGCTGTGATATTTGCAGCGACGATGTGTAATATAGTTACTATTCCTACTTACCGAAAGGAGAGGACGAGTGACTAGTAACGAAAGTAACTGGTGACTCAGACACTTCCTGTCGGTTGCTGTTTTCTGTTGCTTTCATCTCATTCAATAGCAAAACTAAAGCATCTGCAGGAAGAAAAGCTAAAATCAGCCAAGCATGGCAACCACCTCTGATTCACTTTTATAACTCAGTCAGCTTTTCACTGGACACTACTACTACTACTACTACTACTACTACTACTACTACTACTACTACTGTTACTGCTACTACTATTGTTACTACAACTACTACTATTACTACTACTACAACTACTACTACTACACAACTACCACTACAACAACTACTACTACTGCCACTACTTCTACTACTACAACTACTGCTACTACTATTACTACTATTACTACTAAAACTACTACTACTGCCACCTCTGCTGCTACAACTACTATTACTTCTACTACTACTATTACTACTACTACTAATAATAATAATAGTCACATCCTTTGATTGGCCACAAGGGCAGCAAAATAACGTTTAGGACAATACGAAGACGAAGGACAACGAGTCTATATATAAACGCGTGTAAACGAAAGAGAAAAACCATCACCAAGAGAATTATAACTGTAAATTCGCCCTTAGGGAGGGATAGGCTAGCCAGGGGCGACCCGGCTCAAAGTGAGTAAGATGGCAAATTTGTCTCTCACTTCTGTACAACGCAGCCTACAGGATCATGCTTAGAGTAACTTCATTCCCTCAGGATTTTCCCGCAGCATTCTCTTGCTTTTCAACAAATTTACTCGTTAGGTACATCTCCCCCTCCACTCTCCTTAATAAACTCTTGTGAAGGATGGGCACTGACTGTATATACCTTGATTTTGCTAAGGCGTTTGATGAGTTTGGTGATTGAATCATCTCTCCTAGGCTAAGGGATCTTGGTATCACAAGAAAAGTTGGAACATAGCTCTTTGACTT
>NC_142934.1:93951078-93971078 GCF_046866305.1 Octopus bimaculoides | reverse complement strand
GAGAAACAATGTTTCCGAAAGTCATGGGTGTTGTATTTTTATTTTATACTATAAGCACGTTTTGGGGTTTTATAAGCATAAGTTGTCATATGGAATTCAGAACGGTGCTCAAGATTGTTGTCGGAAAGATGGTGGATAATCTTGTGGGTGTTTACGAAGCCAGTTGCCAAGCGTGTGAGTTTCATTGTATCCACGCCCAGGGAAGCAAGATGTTCAGAGTATGATAGATGTCTGACGGCGTGTATTCCTTTGTTCCACGTTTCTGAACAGTTTCCATGAGATTTATATGCTGAAGATAGGGGTTCCAGACTGGTAATGCACATTCCAAGTGTGGACGTACCATTGTCGTATAGAATTTTAAATAGATAGTTGGAGACGGCTGTCAAGTGTCTTACTGAGTGATGCTGGCACTCCCTCAGATTTCTTCACACTCTTAGAACTTGTCCAAAGCAAATCGTTGTTTACAATACTGCCCAGATCACGTGCGCTCGAAGATTTGTTGAGATTGGTGTTGCCGAAGGAGTATGTAAAGGCTGGATTTTTCCTCCCAAAATGCATAATGACGTCTTTGTCCAGAGCTATCTTCAGTTGCAAGTCAGAGATCCATTGCTACAGTATATCCAGGTCTGTTTGCAGGAAAGATACATAGCACATAGGGTCTGTTGTTTTTATTTCGACGTACAGCTTGATGTCATCTGCATAGTTCAGCACTGTAACATTCCACAAATTGGCATTTATACAATTAATATATACAACAACAGTAGGGGTCCAAGAACGGATCCCTATGGTATACCAGAAGTCATCTTGTAGGGTTAAGAATGATGTCCTAGAACCGTAACTCACTCTTTTCGACCGAGAATGAAGGACTTCAGCCAGTTACAAAGATCATCCTTCATACTCATTACAGAAAATTTTACCATAATTCGTTTGTGTGGCACAGAGTAGAAGGCTTTAGTAAAATCAAGATAGACAGCACCCGCCCATGAGCCAGTCATGGAGAAAAGAGGAGTGTTACTACGGTTTTTGAACTCATAAATAGACCACACATGAAAATAAATGACATTATTTTAATCAGAGAGAGAGACAGACAGACAGAGACAGAGACAGACAGAGAGACAGACAGACAGAGAGAGACGGACAGAGAGAGACAGACAGAGAGAGACAGACAGAGAGACAGACACAGAGAGAGAGAGAGAGAGAGAGAGAGAGACAGACAGACAGACAGAGACAGAGAGAGATAGAGAGAGACAGAGAGAGACAGACAGACAGAGAGAGATAGAGAGACAGAGAGAGACAGAGAGAGAGATAGAGACAGTTATACAGAGAGACAGACAGACAGATAGAGAAATAGATAGATAGATAGATAGATACATACATACATACATACATACATATATACATACATAGACAGATAGATAGATAGATAGATAGACAGACAGACAGACAGACAGACAGACAGATACATTAAACCAGAATGAACTAGACAAATTAACTGTTTAATCAGTGGTATGTATATGAACAAGATGGACAAATAGCGCCATATCAAATACCATACAACATAAATTCTAGATTTATTAAATTATAAAATTATTTCCCGCCTCTAGTGTACATGTCACAATAAGCAAATGGAAACTGAGTATAATTCCATATGAGAATTAGTTATAATGAATGAGTAAAATTACACTCGTAGTAATAACAAAATAACAATAATATCAATGACATTTCCTTTTCTCGATTGAAGAAAGATAACTCTGAAAGTTAAATGGAGTTTGTCTGGGGAGTGAATATGATCTTGGGTTGATGTAAACATCTGATCTTATTCATTCTATTCTGCTCTGAATTTGTACAAATAGAAATGATTTGATTATAATGAATTTTTTTAACACTAAGCATATTATTATTAAAATAAAATCAGTTATATGTTATTTCTTTCTAAAGTTATATTATCTTTGTCTTATTTCAAAATATTATTTTCTTTATCGCTTACACTAATATGAGATAGCGAAATTTTAAATTTTGTATTACATGTTTACAACTTCGTATAAGATTCAGCTTAAGAGATTATCATTTCTCCTATAATGGATTAAATAAAGACTATAGGTAATACAGAGTTAATCCTTCGATATCTTGATCAGTCTCATTTTCGAAAGCTGGGATCCATCTATCAATGTGCATTACATTGGAGAGCATATATATGCAACAGATCCAATGGGAAATTCATCATACGCATGTATAGATTAATGTAACATCTTTTAATTCAAGTTTCTTCAATCAAAAACTAACGCGTTGTCACGGATTTAAGTAATATTTAGTTATTTTTATCGTCCTGTGAATGAGAAGATAGGGTTTGTTTGTAAGAATAGATTGGCTTCTATGAAGCTAATATGAATGGACATGGGACCACTTGTTGAAAATGTTTTTCATTTAGGGGAAAAAAGGGAATTTCATTATTTCTAATACGTAATAATACCCAATGCAACTTACTATATGTTCAAAAATAGGTATATGTGACTATACATTAGTGATTTCAGTTAAACATTTCCTTGGCAATCTTCTACTTTCGTTGACTTATTAGAACTATATGGCTTTCCTGCTGCTAAATCATCAGGTATATGCCATTAAATGGTTATTGCATTACTATTTTCATCTAGTGTGAAAATAATGTCAGATTAGATATAAAGATGGGCTCCTGTTTCAAATTTCGCCGATGTCCCTGGAAAAGGAATTAAGTTAAACAGTACGAACAAGAAGTAGGAAAGAGAGTACGAAAATACAAAAGGTCAATTTCATATATATCTATACGTCTGTGTGTGTACGTGAGTGTGTGTGTGTGTGTGTGTGTGTGTGTATGTGTGTGTGTGTGTGTGTGTGTGTGTGTGTGTGCCCGCGCGTGTGTGTACCGATATAATAAATTCTACCTTCTCTCGAATGCTTTCGCCACCCAAATATTTATTTGCTTTGAAATAATGATCATATATTCAACCAATATTAACCCGTTAAACATCGAACATCAGTACAAGTTTCCTTACGACTTTCTGATCAATTTTATGAATAGAATCAGAAAAATCTCAAATATAAAATAAAATATTCACTTGATAAGAGAGAGTGAGATAAAATGGTGGCGATGTGGACTAAAAAGAATGACTGAGAAAATAATAAATATATATCTATAGAAAAATTGAGATTCTATTGGGAAAAACTGTATAGTATTAAAATTATTGAAATACGCATGCGATTAAATTGTAAATATAGTATATTAAAAATGTATATTCGTGTAAAGACGATAATTATGAAATCGTATATATATTCATGGAAGCGAACATTCTAGGAAAATGTTTGTGGAAATTTATCTTCTCTATGAGAATCAATCCGAGTATATTAAAATTATTGAAATGAATATATTGAAATATACGCGATTAAACTTTTAAACAAATTATATTAAAATGTATATAGATGTGTGTGTGTGTGTCTGACTGTGTATGTGTGTGCGTGCGTGCATGTGTGTATAAATGTATGTATTAGTACATGTGATATGTGTAAGCGTGTGATTGTGTGTTGTGTGACTGAAAGAGAAGGGGAGGTATGATAACACACCACATCACATTATAAATCTATATGAATATCGATAGGATCACGCACAGATGGAGAGAGAGAGAGAGAGAGAGAGTGTGTGTTTGAGAACAGAGAGAATTAAACGAAGAGCGTAAAATAAAAACGACCATGTTTGAGTTCAGGAGACAAATAAATATATAATATATGAAGTGTTAGGTGTGAGAGACATGAGTGTAAACTTATTAGAATGTTCACCGAAAATCAACAAAAAATGTGAGTTATGATAAAATATGGCAATGAAAGGAGCAGACGGGGAGCTAATGTTTCGCGCCGTATTTTGTATCAGCGACAAATGACAGACATGATAGATAAGAAAGCATTGAAACGATTATTTTTGTTTTGTTTTTTTACCCCAAGAGGACATTTCATCTAGCTGGTTAACGATGCACAGCTGCATCCGATAAAATTGCGATCAAGGGAGCGATCCCTACCATCTCCAAGCGACGGGGCAAGTAGACCAGTCCTGGTTTCGAGCTATTTCTGCCACTCCACAGTACTGGACAACTCGTCAGTTACAGATGATAGCAGCTATTTTCTGCAAGCAATATTTATATTTCAAGAGTAAATATGCTATTTCTAAAATTTCTCTAAGATTATTTATACTAGTAGAATCGTGGAAATTCCACAGAACGAAAAGGATTAAGTGATGTTATTTAAAAGAGCAAGGATGATTTGCAATTTTATTTCTTATCTATTTTTCTTTCTGCTAATTTATTTCACTTCTAGTCAAAATAATATGTTATATGATTTAGAATTTCCCCTCTCCTAAGCACTTTATATTTCTTTCTTTCTCTCTACCTATTCAACAAACTTTTTAGTCATGTACTTCCCATCTTCGTGTTTTTAACAATTCTCTCTTTCTTTTCACAACACACTTCAACCAACCACATGAGTGAGAGCATAATGCATCGGCTGGCTATCTGCTCACTCGCTCTCACATTCCCTCTTCTTTTCTTTCACTCCACCCGCCTCCTCTTTAACAAACTAAAGCGTAAAGTGTGAACAAACATCTAGAAGAATGATACTATAGATTTAGTTCGATAAAAAAGTCCGTTTCACTATCAACACACAACCACCAGAAAAATAGATGCAGATTCTCCGTCCAGCTTCCTCTGTCATGGTCAATGCAACGATCACACGCTACACAACTTCCTTTCAAGCACTGCTGTAAACAGCGAAAGTGAGCTAGAACGTTAAACCTTACTGCGCATGCACAGCAGAGTTCAAGGTCAATCTTTACGAAGAGGCTTCTCTCTCCGCGCTTTAGCTTCATTACTATAGCAACTGTCCGGATACGTATTGACCAGACCTCGTATATATTATATATATATATATAAGTATGTGTATATACGTGTCTGTGTGTGCGTGCGTACGTGCGTGTGTGTGAGAGAACGAGCTCCACCATCTCTTCACAACTGATGCTGGTGTGTTTACGTCCCATTAAAAAGCAGTTCGGCAAAGGTCACCGATAGAATAAGCACCATGCTGAAACAAAAATGAAATACTGGTGCTTATAAATTCGTGTCATTTCGCTATACTTTTATGCATGTGTTGATTAGATTAATTTCCATTAACACATGTTTCATGACTATCATTGTTGTAACAAAATTCAGGGCAATATTGAGTAGTGCTGCTGTAGCAGAAATTATAATAGTTTGGCAGTTTTTAGAGAATTCTTCAAGAATTTGTTGTTGCTGTGGTTGTTTTAGAAAAGTATAATATCGAGCAGTCATTCTGGGAGAGAAATGTAATAACTTGTTATATTTTTGTGTAAGATTTCAGTGATATTTATATTATATATGAATATTTGAACATTTTACTGAGAGTAGAGTTATTAAATCCCTAGCTTTAAGCAGAGAAATTTAGAAATTTTGGTGTGAATTTATATAAGTGCCAACTAAAAATTTATAACTACTTTTCTTTTTTTCTTTCGGCGTTGATTAATCTAAATAAAGATGTTATGCTTTAATCGTCCATATAAGTATAAATAGTCTTTTGACGTGTGAGATGGTTGTGTTTTTATTTCAACTCAGAGATCAGAAGTAATTTTGGGCTTCGGATATTAAGCTCCTTTAGTATTCCACTTGGTTTTCTCATAAGTTCGTTTTGAGATTAATATAAATAAGAGTCTATGATAAGTAGCGTGGTCGATTTGGTATAGATTTTTGGTTTAATCTGTTTCAACAAAGACGTTTTTCTACATAAGCCAAGAAATCGATATCTGTAATTTTGTCCAAAAGCTGTTATACGTTCTCTGATTTTAATAGTTGCGGCACAAGGAAGAAGGTTCTAGTTTGATTGATAGATGAAATTTGTATATGGTGGGTATCGGTGGGTATTGGCTTATATCGGAGGATATTTGTGGAACTGAAATCCAAAATTTGCCGTTGTTGACTTTTTGATTTATCAGAGGAAGTACACGATATTTCATTATATATGAAGGCATGTTTGTAGGCAATAGCGACAACATTTTTTTGGAAAGTTCAATACCACACAATTTAAGGTTGTAGTCAGTAAACAGCTTAATATTGGTTTTAAATATTGGCACAAAGCCAGCAACTTCGGGGGAATAGGATTAAGTCGATCACAAGTTAAATGGATTTGTTTTATCGAATCCGAAATGAAGAATCATTAGGTCTACCTCGGAGACATTTCAACGTAAACATGGACAAAATGTCGCTATATTACTTCATTATAGGTATACTGCCGAACTTTTATTTCGTTCGTAATTACAGTTTATTATATCATTGAGTAAATTAATATATTTATAGTATTTTTATTACAGTTTATTTCTGTACACTATGAAGAGGAGGAAATATAGGCGGGACAAATATTGGGAGTGACTTTCGAAGCTTTGAATTTCGATCTTTCTATAAACTCTGAGTCGATGGTTGGTAATTCAAAATTATAGCGCGAAAAGATTAGTTTATGTAAATGATTAGTAGTTGAAAAGGGAGGTAACATATCATTGCTATATCAAATGTAACTTTTGGTGGGGAGAAAAGGATTGCTTCGTAAAATCATCTTTCAATTTCAACAAAAATTAGATCTGCATGTCTATATCATACTTATATATATATATATATATATATATATATATATATATATATATATATATATATATATATATATATATCTATATATATATCAATATATATATATATATATATATATATATATATGTATATATATATATATATATATGTGTGTGTGTATATATATATATATGTATATATATATATATATATATATATATATATATATATATATATATATATATATATATATATATATAGGTTATGAGCAGTAGTGGTTAGGGTTCACTCTCTATTTCATATCTTATCTAAATTAACTATTACTTAACCATCCTCTCACACCGTCTCCGATGAAGGGATATAATAAATATCCTGGAAACAGCTGTAAGACCTTCCCTTTATAAATGTTCTAAAATATACACACCCTTGGTTTTTTATCACATTACGCAAAGTAAATCCTTATATATATTTAAATCTAAATAATAGGGGTGAAAAATTGACTATTAATTTGATTAATATCAATTTAAAACCAGTGGCCTAGCAAACTAAAAAGTCTGAAGATTCTGAAAAATTATATCACATACATGTAAGAGGAATGACCGCTAAGTGGACATCCATTTTGCCAGAAGAAGACCACCTATAGTCTGACCACTAAGAAAAGATTGTTCTCAAGGGGTTTCCTGAATTTTCTTGAGAATAATCTTTTCTTAGTGGTCAGATCATAAGTTGTCTTCTAGCAAAATGGATGTCCACTTAGTGGTCAACCCTCTTATATATATATATATATATATATTTATATATATATATATATATATATATATATATATATATATATATATATATATATATATATATATATATATATATATACTTGTATATATATATATATTTATTTATATAAATATTACATACATACGTGCACACGCACATAAACACACTCATATAGATGCACAGCTACATATATATTTACACATATATGTGAGTGTGTGCAAATGTGCATGAGAGTATGTCGGTGTATATGTAAGCATATATACATTCATATATATATATATATATATATATATATATACATACATAGACACATGCATACGCACAAATACTCATAGTATTCAACGATATTTTTCCACATATGTTTATGTGTAGATATATGTAATTACAAATGTATTTGTTGACTTCATTCAAAATATTTTATTAGTGTTTTCTATGCTTTTCGCATAATTGGCAATTTTCTAACGTACCTATAAAAAGTGAAGTAAAGAACACACACATATACATACATATATATGTATGTATGCATATACATATACATACGTATATATACGCATATATATATATATATATATATATATATATATATATATATATATATATATATATATATATGTATGTATGCATATACGTGTGTATATATGTACATATCTATATATACATATATGCATAACTGTATAGATACATTTACCTATGTCTATATATGCACATGTATAATACACACACACAGACTCGTATACGTATGTGTATATATATTTGTTGTACAGCATACATATATACACGCACAAACACACACATACGTATATATTTGCAAGAAATATATTGATTAACAATTCTGTTTCGCATTTTGTATTTTTATATATCCAACCGCAAAATATATTTAAAAGTTTTGTCCGTTGCCTTTGAATAAACTAATTATATTCTCGGCAAATTGAAGTGGTTATATGGCCGCAGGATAAATTTTGAAATTCCGCTAGTCTTTCTGCTTCAGGCAAGATTTCTTTGAAATATTTCCAATCATCGCTTCCATTATACATTTACCTTACTCAAATCCTTCTCTAGTTCATTCCACTTCCTTGTATTCACTGACACTTAGATTTCCCATCTTTGCATTCACTTCCTTCTGTCACTCCCATTCTTCCTCTCGCGCCGTCGAAATATATATATATATATATATATATATATATATATATATATATATATATATATATATATATATATATATATGTGTGTGTGTGTGTGTGTGTGTGTGTGTGTGTGTGTGTGTGTGTGTGTGTGTGAGTGTGTGTGTGTGTGTACGTGTGTGTGTGTGCGTGTGTGTGTGTGTGTGTGTGTATCAGTATTTTCATAAGCTCTTATAAGCATATATAGAGAGATTCAGAGAAAGTTAGATTGATAGATTGATAACTATACGAATATAAATATGCATATTTTCATACATATATACAAATATATGGACGCGCGTGTGTATGTCGCCATGAATCACTGTTTTTCGCAACGTTTTCCTCATTGTCTTAATATGTTAATATAATTTGTTGTCAATTATTTCGTTCTTTTTTACATTGTTTCTTCCCACCTCTTCAGATTATAATTGGGATCTTAAAGACCATGGCGTTCTACATTGTTTTTTTTTTTTATCTCCGTAGGAAAATTGGATAATGGACGAAGAGCATTTACACACGCAGGAAACACACGCACTAACAGTTTAGAATAAAGTGATTATATATGTAAACACATATAACCACACATAAAGTTATATATATACAATAAGCAAACAACACTGTTATAGACGTGTGCTTGTATTTGAGGTGTGTCTACGAGTCCGTGAGGGATTGAGAGGGTGTGCGTGTGTTTTCGATCGAATATGTGTGACAACATAAATCTATCTATACACGAATACATAAAAATACAAATAACACATAAATACGCATATACATACAAACACGCAAAGCACACACACACACATATATATACATATATATATATCTATGTATATATATATATATATATGTATATATTTACCTATATATATATATATATATATATATATATATATATATATATATATATATATATATATATATATATATATATGCGTTTGTGTGTGCATTTGTGTGTGCGTTTATATGGTTGTATTTCCTTGTGTAATTATAAGTGAGTATATCAGAATCTACGCCTCTATTTGCATGCATGAACACTGTCTTCTTTCCGATACTTACTTTCTTTCGCAGTCTCCTCACATTCTGTCATAATAGGCCATTTGCTGTATTATTTTTCTATCTTAAAATAATTTTCACACGATCATATTAGCACTTCATCGCAGAACGTTTAAATTGAAATGGTCGGCTGCTTCGTGTAGTAATTCTTATCGCTTCATACACACACACACACACACACACACACATATTGTTTTCATAAATACATACATTTTTTGTATATACATCAAAACATACATATATGTATATATATATATATATATATATATATATATATATATATATATATATATATATATATATAAAACTAATAAGACTACATATATATCTGTATATAATGATATATAGATATATGCATATATATAAAAATATATTGATATATATATATATATATATATATATATATATATATATATATATATATATATATATATATATATTTATATATATATGTATATATCTATATATCAATACATACAGATATGTATGTAGTTTTATATGTATATATATATATATATATATATACATATATATATACAAGTAAGTTGTGTGGTGGTGTATGTATAAAATTGTATAATATTGTAAATTTATGTAAATGTGGCTGTCTACCTTCTTGTTGTAGTTGTTGTTAGTTCGTGTCTGTGGTTTAGAGTAGCTGCAAAACACTAGCGTGTATCAACGTCTAAGTATACGGAGAGACTACTTGTTATTTATTTCTATATTTTTCTCATTTTAAATCACAAATTGGTGATTTCTATTTCGGTAATATCTCTTAATAGACTTATGACGTCTTGAATATGTGCTTCAGTGTTTATTTTCTCACAAAATTTGTCTCTCTCAAACTTGATCTCTTTCACATACACAAAGTGAACTAACATTTTAAAATACATCGAGATACACGTATGAATATAGTGAATATATTTATCAGTAACCACTCTGTCTACGCACACATTCATACATACACACACACGCAGATAATTACACATATACATATGAATATGTATATATTATGTATATATATATATATATATATATATATATATATATATATATATACGCATATACATATAAATATGTATATATATATATATATCATATATATATATATATACATATTTATATGTATATGCGTATATATATATATATATATATATATATATATATATATATATATATACATAATATATACATATTCATATGTATATGTGTAATTATCTGCGTGTGTGTGTATGTATGAATGTGTGCGTAGACAGAGTGGTTACTGATAAATATATTCACTATATTCATACGTGTATCTCGATGTATTTTAAAATGTTAGTTCACTTTGTGTATGTGAGAGAACTTTTCCACTTTTGTAAACCTCCTTTATCATCCTTTTTTACCTTACTTTCCTTCACCTACCGTCTCTTCGTACTCTGGATGTTCCTAATCTGTCTTCTCTAATCTGCACCTATTACTTTGTATTCTTCTCCCTCACTTTCTTTTCTCCTCTCGTTTCTTCTCTCCCTGTCACCCCATTTCTCCCTATTGTCCCATCTTCCTTTTTGCTTTGTTTTTTTCTCCCACCTCGCATATATTTTCTTCTCACAACCCCTTTTTCGTTTTTTCTCCTCATGCCTTTATTTTTTTTCCCCCACACCTGTTAAAAAAGTTTTTTTTCCAGTTTTTTCCCCCCCTTTTTTTCTTCTTTTTTTTCCTTTTTTTTCCACGTCCAATTTTCTCATCACGCTTGTTTTTTTTCCACCACACCTTTTGTAATTCTCCTTCCCACGTCTAATTTTCTTTTCTCTCTCGTTCCATCATGCCTGACTACAAATCTTTCCAACTCACTCTCCACAACCGCCTAAAACTATACCTCCGCACACTTCCCTCTCTATACTTTCAACCCACTATACGACTCTCCTTACTCATATTCAAGAAGACTCGTTTCTCTAGTCATATTACGTTTCTCAGTCGCTGCTTACATCACCGCCTCATCCCTAAGGGTTTCCGCCTCCATTTCCACCCCACTCTCCACTCCTCTACCACCATTCTACCCATACTCCGCACCACATCCTACCGCCTTATGCGGGCCACCATTCGCTCCAATCTCTCTAAAATCCACACTATCGACCGCCTTCTTCCTCCAGCCTTTTCCATATTTTTCTCCTCTCTGTCACCCTCCCATGCTCACAATACATTGCGCTTTATCATTCAACTTAATCATCTCTTTCATACATTTCTTACCGACACTAAGCTCCGCAAACTTCACTCACTCCTCCATTCCTCTACACCCGATGCCACTACCCCAACCCCTCCACCACCCTTCTCCCTCCCTGATGTGCATTCCCCACCCACACCCAACCACCCTGCCTCTCCCACACACACTCCACCCCCTCCCTCCCAGCCCTCCACCATCCCGACCGCCCCTCCTAACCCTACTTCATCCCCTCCTACTTCTATTCCACCCACCCCCTCTCCACTTCAGCCTGTCGTTACCATTCCCCCAGATCTTCCTCTCTCTGAGGCGGAGCGCTCCGTCCTCAATAGGGGTCTGCGCTTCATCCCACTCACTCCATCCTGCAAGGAATTTCAAACCCGTGCTGATGTCCACAGCTTTGTGCGCCGCGTTAGGTTGGGTGCGCTTTTCCATAACACACCACCCGCACCCAACGAGGACTGCTTCACTGACCTGGGCCGACGACCATCCCAGTGGACGCCTGCTCCTGGCCAGTTCCAGGCAGTTGATCTTTTCGCGGGCGCCTGCCAACGCGCTGTGGGCCGGTTTAACTTTTCCAGGCGTCCATCTCGACTCAACATCTCCCCAGCCGAACTCTCGGCCCTTCGATCCCTCCGACGCCGCACGGACATCATCATAAAACCGGCTGATAAGGGTGGAGCCGTGGTAGTATGGCGCGCGGACCTCTACGAGGCCGAAGCTCTCCGTCAACTTCGAGATACCTCATTCTACCGCCCTCTGCCCTCCGACCCCACGCCCAGCTACCAACAGACTGTGTCCTCCACTATCCATGACCTCATCCTCTCCTCCCGTCTCCCCGCCACCGCCTCCAACCTTATTGTTCGCACCCCACGCACCCCCACCATTTACTTCCTCCCCAAGATCCATAAACCGAACAACCCTGGCCGCCCCATCGTCTCCGCCTGCAACTGCCCCACCGAGCTTATCTCAAAATACCTAGACCGTGTCCTCGCCCCCCTAGTGGCTTCTCTCCCTTCCCACATTCATGACACTAACCACGCGCTTCGTCTATTCAACTCTTTCTCTTTCCCTCCCGGCCCTTCTAAGCTTCTCTTCACTCTAGACATCCAGAGCCTCTATACAGTGATCCCCCACGACGAGGGGCTGTGTGCCCTGAAGTTTTTTCTAGACCAACGCCCCAACCCACAACCCGACACCTCCACACTCATTCGTCTGGCCGAACTTGTCCTATCTCTCAACTGCTTCTCGTTCGCGGGAGATATCTACCAGCAGGTCTCGGGAGTGGCCATGGGGACGAGAATGGGCCCCAACTACGCGAACCTCTTCGTTGGTTATGTTGAGGCCCAAATATTCTCCAGTTTCACTGGTCCCACTCCCGAACTATACGGTCGGTATATCGACGACTGTATCGGTGCCACCTCTCTCTCCCGTGAACATCTTGACTCGTTCCTCTCTTTCGTTCAATCTTTCCATCCTGCCCTCCACTTCTCCTGTACTGTCTCTGACACCTCTGTCCCCTTTCTCGACATTTCGGTCAGCATCCTCCACTCCGCCCTTAGCACCTCCATCCACTACAAACACACAGACTCACACTCCTATCTCAACTTCTCCTCCTCCCACCCTAGACACACAAAACTTTCCATCCCCTATTCCCAATTCCTCCGTCTACGCAGACTTTGTAGCGACAGCCATGACTTTGAGACTCAGTCTCAACTCATGGCTCACCACTTTAGCCTGCGTGGATATCCACCCACCACCATCCACACCGCCCTTGCCAGAGCACGTTCTGTGGACCGTGCATCTGCTCTCTCAACCCGAACCCGCCCTGCCGTTTCCCGCCTCCCTTTTCCCCTCACCTACCATCCCACCACCCTACCCCTCCAACGCTCCATTCTCCGAGCTTTTCGGCGCCTCCAGTCCGACCCCTCCACCTCCCACATCTTCCCTAATCGACCCCTCCCCTCCTTCAAACGAGCCCACAACCTACGGGACCTCTTGGTCCACAGCTTTTTCCCCAACCCAACCTCCCAACCTGGCTCGTTCCCCTGCTCCCGCCCACGCTGCCGCACTTGCCCTTACCTCTCCAACACCACCCTCCTCACCAGCACCCATCACCGACCCTATCGCATCACCGACTCCTTCACCTGCACGTCTACCAACATCATATATTGCCTCTCCTGCTCTCTCTGCCAATCCCTGTACATCGGACAAACGGGGCGGCGCCTGGCCGACCGATTCGCGGAACACCTCCGAGATATCAACGTCGGCAATGACACCCCGGTGTCACGCCACTTCTGTTCTGCCGGCCACTCCTTGCGGCAACACCTGTCTGTGTTTGGATTGTCCATGCACAGGGGCCATCCGGACTCCCGTTTGCGCCGTGAACAGGGATTAATCTTCTATCTTCGCTCCTTTGCGCCACATGGGCTCAACTCCCCTCCACTCTTCATCTAACCCCCTCCTCCTGTCTCTCTTCCCCACCCCCCCTCCTACCACCCATCTCTCCCCTCCCCCACCTCCTGCTCCGACTCCTACTTCTTTGTACGTCTCTTCACCTCTCTTCATACTTCTCTCCACTCCCACTTCTCTTCACCCCTACTCTTTCTCTCCTCTCTCTTACTCTCTCTCACTCTCTTCTCTCGTACTCCCCCTCTCTCACTCTTACTCTCTACACTCTTACTCTCCTACTCTTTCACTCCTCTTTCTCTCCTCTCTCTTACTCTCTCTCACTCTCTTCTCTCGTACTCCCCCTCCCCCTCTCCCGTACTCCCCCCTCTCTCACCCGTACTCCCCCCTCTCTCACTCTTACTCTCTACACTCTTACTCTCCTACTCTCTACACTCTTACTCTCTTACTCTCTCACCCTTACTCTCTCACTCTCTTCCCCTCTCTCTCACTCTCTTTCTCTTCCTTTCTTCTTCCCCCCCATACCCCTCTTCCCTCTCTCTCACTCTCTTTCTCTTCCTCTCTTTCTCTTCCTCTCTTTCTCCCCCCATACCCACCTTCCCCTCTTTCTCCCCCCATACCCACCTTCCCCCTCTCTCAATCCCCCTTCCCTCTCTTATACCCACCCTCTCTCCTCTCTTCCTCTCCCCTCCCATACCCATCTTCCCCCTCTCTTACATCGACCTTCCCCTTCTCCCTCCTCGTCAACACTCCCTCATAAGCTCATCCCACCACACCCCAACACACTCCTACTCTACCTTCCCACTCCACCCCGTCCAATTCCTTACACCCACCACCCACCCCTACCCACATACCCCACCCTACCCACATACCCCTACCTCTACCCCACACTCCACCCATGCCTTCCCCACCTCCCAACACCCTCACATCACACCACACCAATACCCTTGCATCACACCACGCACACCACACCAATACCCTCGCATCACACCACGCACACACTACAACTGACCAACTACTTTCTCCCTTTCTCCCTTCCCCCATTTTCACACTACATACGTCAAGATCACCAGCAGTCTACCTCCCACACACAGCCCCTCGTTCCCGATCACCGTTCGTTATCTCCCCCTTTCTTAGCTCTCCTGAAATAAGAATTTCTAACTTCCGGTCAGTCAGCCATTGTTATGATCGGCCATTATTATGATTGACCGTTGACTGAACACTATTCAATTTTTTTTCTCCGTGTTTTTCTCCTTGTCTCCGTATTCTTTCTGTTGAAGAGCGTAGCTCGAAACGTCAAAGACTTTCCGTATTCCCGAGCGTCATACTAATATATACTTTTGTTATTTACACCACCTGTCCTCGTCTGTTGTTATTTTTTGTATAATCTCCCATATATATATATATATATATGTATATATATATATATATACATATATATATACATATATATATATATATATATATATATATATATATATATATATATATATATATATATATATATATATATATATATATATATACATATATATATATATATATATATAAATATATATATATATATATATATATATATATATAAATATATATATATATATATATATATATATATATATATATATATATATATATATATATATATATATATATATATATATATATATATATATATATATATATATATATATATAAACATAGAGGGAGAAGCAGACGGACAAACAAATCGCTTAGTTTTTTCTTAATTGTTAGTATGGTCGAAAGTGGAAGTTCCCTTACTTCATTTTCATTGTGAACTAGATCGATTAATGAAAGCTATGCATATGTTTAAGGGTTCTTGCACGGCCATCGTTGTTTCATTAGCAATATATGAAGCAGCTATCCAGGAAACCTTTCAAAATCCCTCTTAAATAGGATTGAGTATGTTGATCAAATTCCTGAAAGAGCAGAGATGTTTTTCTTCGAGCAGTTCCAATACTAGTGTTGCAAATGTAGGTCTAACTTTCCTTCCCATTGCCATCGAATACTTTGAAGGTAAGAATAGTTATCAAAGAAGAATTACTTGTTTTCTATCACCAGTCGTAATCCTTCCAGTATAAATTACTTTGGGAATCTTTCCACAATTCTGTGTAGATGTTTCTCTATCCAGATAACTACTGCTTGTAATCCTAATTCCTAATCCACATGAGATATTAGTGCTGGGGTTAGTCACATCGAACCTTACTAGGTTTGTCTTAATTTTCGCTATTTCTAAGGCGGTGAGCTGGCGGAAACGTTAGCACGCCAGGCCAAATGCTTAGCAGTATTTAGTCTGTCTTTACGTTGTGAGTTCAAATTCAGCCGAGGGTGACTTTGCCTTTTATCATTTCGGGGTCGATAAATTAAGTACCCGTTGTATACAGTGATGGATCGAATCGACTGCCCACTCCCCAAATATTTCGGGCCATGCGCCTAGAGTAGAAAATAATTTTCGCTATTTCTAAGCCGGTGAGCTGGCAGAAACGTTAGCACGCCGGCCGAAAAGCTTAGCGGTATTTCTGAGTTCATATTCCGCCGAGGTCCACTTTGCCTTTCATCCTTTTGGGGGGGGATAAATTAAGTACCAGTTACATACTGGGGTCGATCTAATCGACTGGCCCACCCCTCCCCAAAATTTCGAGCCTTGTGCCAAGAAAACAAAAGAATATTCGCTATTTCTAAGGCCTTGAGCTGGCAGAAACTTTAGCTATTTCTAGGACATGATTTTGGACGTGTATGTCATCTCTGAAGTTAGAATTTATCAATTTGTTCAATGGTTTCAAAATTTACGTCAAGTAAATTGCTTAATCACCCGGTGTTCGATATCGATCCTGCAAAATTGGACGTAACTTGAAATCAGACGGTTTGAGGGTCTTTACATATAGCGTATAGGAGGTCTTTTATGCAGCTATGGATTTGTTTCTATTTATGAATTTTTGGCAATCCATAAGTGTTCTTTGTTTTTACTTCCAAATTATTAAGGTAATCCAAAGTATTTCCCGTTCAATTATTTACCGGTTATGCTTATCGTATGCTTATCTGCATGATTTCTTTTTCTGATGGGGTGGGAGCATGTAAATGTTGTCTTGCTCAAGAAGATAACGCGCCGCCAAGAATCAAACGCACGGCGTTTCGATCATGAACCGAATAACCTATGCACTAAGCAATGCTCCTTCTCTCATCTTAGCGATATCAAAAACAAAAAAAGCTAAGACAGAAATCACGAAGTAGTTGTTTGTTTGTTAATATCCGCTGTTTTTATGTTGTATTTTCCCAATTCTACTTATTCGCAGAATGAATTTCCAAAGAGATAGCATTTTGAATATGTATAACAATGTCTAAGTGCTGTCGTGGTGTCTGAGGCTGAATGCAATAAATGTGAGGTGAGAAGGCAAAAGGCATAATGAGGGTGACACGAGACAAACTATATTCGAAAGACATCAGGTAGAAAGACAGGCAGAGACAGGCAGAAAACGGGTGCTATACCCCAGAGGATGGATAGTTTTGCTGACCAGCTGCAGATCACATTGTAGGTGGCTGTTTTGAGGGACATGCATCTATAACATCGATTTGTACTAGCTGTATGCCATTTCAGTGAATATTACTGGGAATTAGTAGTTTATTTTCGCATCAAATACAGAGGCTAGACTTTAGGATGTAGTTTTTTTTTTCTATTTTGATTCTATTCTTTCGTTTGCAGATATCTCTTGTGACCGAGAAGCTTAGGAGCTTAGCATTCGTTGCGATTTTGAGAGTTCTCGTCAATTAGTACTCACTTTTAATGTTGCTGATCTTGTCTTCCACGTGGAAAAATCGATTGTATATAGATACATCACATTTAGTAATATCATTGAAATACTAAGAAAACATTACATATTTCATTTTTATATTATCCTCAAATCTCAAATGAAAAAATAGTACTTCAAATTCCAGATTTAATACATAAGTTGATAACCGAAATAATGCCGTAAGGCTTCAGCCATCTCAGCAATATACCCATATCTCAACAACAGGAAGAAGCTACAGCCGAGTATATATTCTCTGTCGTAGACTCTGCATATTTTTAATTCTGATCATTTCTTGAACGTCCTCCATTAGACTTAATATTATTGATTCATCGCGGTTCTAATCGGTGCATCAAATTTTCTCGTACATCACAAAGCATATGAACTTCCTTTTGACTAACAGTTTTCGTATCGATGTCTCAGTTCATAGCTATCTTACTTTGACATTCTGTTTCAGATAAAAGAAAACTAAACGGGACATAATTCTTTGTAATTTTAGCAGGAGACCAGAAATTTTGAGGGGAGGATGATTTCGTTTGTATTGATCCGAGGCTCAACTGCTTCCTATTTTCTCGACTTCGGAATGATGAAAGGCATGGTCAACATTGCCGCAATTTGTATTCAGAACATAAACACCTGGAGGAAACTGTGAATAATTTTCTCCGGCGTGGTAACAATTCTACCAGCTCGCTGCCCTAAATAAACTGAACAAAATGTAAGCCACTTCCACTTCCGACCTCCTCATCTCGATTCAGCTCGTTACTAATATTTCGTTATTCACTAATCCCTACAAATTACACCATCCAAGCCGTCGGATCTCAAAAGTCAGTCTTTTAGAAAATCCCATCCTGCTCATGTCCTCTTTTTTTACTTGTACCCATGAACTTACAATAATTCATAATTTTGGCACAAGGCCAGCAGTGTTGGGGTGGGGGCTAAATTTATTATGTTGACACAAGTGGCCAAATAGCTTTTATTTTATCAACACCGGAAGGATGAAAGGTGAATTCAACCGCGGGGAAATTTGAATTAACCACCTAAGTTACGAAAGCCACGACTAGAATCTTTACCAGCAGAACAGACAGATGAAACATAAAAAGAAGACTCAAAATTACAATTTGAATTTAGGTGCATATAAAATATAAAACTGGTGAGTTTTCAGAAACTGACAGAAGAAACAAAATTAAAGTAAAAGAAAATTGAATTATTTTTGGATGAAATATTTTAGATTAAGAATGGTTTTTTTACCGATGAATCAGTGAGCGTGTCCCGTTACTTTCAAGTCCAGCGCTGGCAGGTAGGGTTAAAGAATTAAGATGCTCCAGTTGATTCGATCTACAAAACAGCCCGCTCATGAAATTAACGTGTAAACGGCTGAACACTCCACAGACACGCTTACTCATAACGTAGTTCTCTGGGATGTTCAGCACGACACACCGAATGCGACCAGACTAGCACACTGAACTACGGGTACCACACATATTTGCAAGCTTGTGAACTGCAGCAACATGAAATATATTCTGTTCTACTCTAGGTACAGGCCATGCAATTTTGGGGGAGGGGGCAGTCGATTCGATCGACCCAGTACGCAGTTAGTACTTAATTTATCGACCCCGAAAGGATGAAAGGTGAAGTCGATCTCAGCAGAATTTGAACTCAGAACATAAAGACAGGCGAAAAACGATATATAAGTAATTAGAATATTCTTTTCTACTCTAGGCACAAGGCCTCGGTTTTTTGGGGAGGAGGACATTCGATTAGTTGTTACTTAGTTTATCGACCCCGAAAGGATGAAAGGCGAAGTCGATCTCAGCAGAATTTGAACTCAGAACGTAAAGACAGACGAAAAACGATATATAAGTAATTAGAATATTCTTTTCTACTCTAGGCACAAGGCCTCAATTTTTTGGAGAGGGGGACATTCGATTAGTTGTTACTTAGTTTATCGACCCTGAAAGGA
>NC_142934.1:93926078-93946078 GCF_046866305.1 Octopus bimaculoides | reverse complement strand
AATACTAGTAACAGGTTATATATAAATTCACAGTTATTAGGGTAAATTAAATGGGGTAAAGGAAAATTTTGCTATTCGGAGAGGATGACATTCTCCAGTTTGATAGCAGAAACTTGTCGAGAGTCTTATATCTTGTAAAGATTTACAATCTCAAGTTTATTTTGTCACTGGTGTTCATAGACTTTAGAAAATTCTGTATTTCTGTATTTTTCAGCTACAAAAAGCATGCACCACGATATCAGGAAGTAACTTCCTGGTTGATCTATATTGCTTTCAAGTCAGTTTTGTCAGTTCAATATATCGTAATTTGGCAGAGGCAAAGTGATCTCAGTAGCGTATAGGTCGAGTAGGCAAGTACCTGGGTTCCTAAAGTTGCATTCTGCAGTGGATTCCTGGTATGACCTAGTGTATTGATGCATGACATGTCATGGCAGCAGACAATATTTATGATTGTTCTGTATTAGATACGCATATATATATATATATATATATATATATATATATATATATATATATATATATATATATATATATATATATATATATATACACACACAAACATATATACACGCACATTCACTCACACACACACACACATCTACATACATTTATATATACATATGTACATTCACGTATATATACAATCATATATATATGTGTGTTTGTGTGTCTGTGTGTAGGTATAAATATTTGTTAGACGCAACTTATGACACGACCAAAAATTAATGTTGGTCTCTGGTAGGTTATTGAGTACACGTTCTTCTGACAAACGACGAAATACTCAGAAGATATGTTCGCTATCATTGCTTTATATACTCTGGAGATTTATAGAAAGTAAATCACTTGACGGTGTTCGAAGACAAATAGCGAATGACCTCTTTGTTTTGATGTCTTTCAATCATTGGAAGATTCCCAATCACCTCACCGACAAAACGTTTGGGATCGATTTTCACATTAACACACAAGCGCTATAGACATACATATGAGTATATATATATATATATATATATATATATACCCATATATACACGCAAACGCAGCCAAATACACAAGTCAACGGACGAAATATGAAGTTGACTTTGGTGCAAAATTAATTGCAATGCCCAGTGTAGTATTAAGAGTTGTAAGTAAATTATTTATCAATGAATCAATTGCTGATTACTATATTGACTTTAGATATCATTTTCGGTCACTATGTGGGTGCATTTTCTGATTAATTATTTCCAGGCCTTGTAAGACATGTTGTGGATATTTCATATCTATGAATATATAAATGTTAACTGAATTTCTGCTGGTTTTTATAAGCAAAGATTGAATCTTATAGCGTGTGTGTGTGTGTGTGTGTGTGTGTATGTGTGTGTGTGTGTGTGTGTGTGTGTGTGTGTGTGTGTGTGTGTGTGTGTGTGTGTGTGTAAAATTAAATAATGAGGGTAGAAATTAATATTATTAATTGATATTAATTTAGACCAGTGGTTAGCATACTTTAAAAAATGTCCGAAGACTATGAATTCATTTGTCTTGGTCGCATACATTCTGGCGTTTGCTAAAATCATTCTTCGTGGTAAGGTGATTGGGCGTCTTCTTCTAGCATATTAGGAATCCACCTTGGTGGCTCATGACTGTGTTCTAACGCTTGTGTAGCATGGTGCAGAATCCTGTTGCCAGTCATAGGCTCTTCCAGCAGCCACCCTCTTGATCTAGGGTAGTGCTACTTCCTCCAGAAACTTGATGTAGGCTTCCGTGTTGAGTCTGAGGCTGTATGGGAAGATGAATGGAGGCATAACGTCTCCATCGCTAGTGATCACTCCAAACACCATGATGTTGATTGGATGTTTGATTTTCATCTCTCTCGGTACATGTTTTGGGGGCCCACGGTAAGCAAACGGTTGTTCTGTCTGTTCACCATTTATTCCAGGCAGAAATTTTTCTCGTCTGGGAAAAACTAAAGCATTTTCGGTTGGAGGGGGAGCTTGAGTGTGTTCCAAAGCTTCGTAATGCAGTCTTTCTTCTTGTCCTTGATGGCTTGGGATACAAATTGGTCCTTTCACTTCTTGTACGAGGAATTCCAAATGTCTTCATGCACTACCTGCTTGATAAGAAACTCAGACATTCCCATGTGCTTGGTGGTGGACCTGATTGACTTGAAGGGATCATTATCAATCACGGCCTGGATCTCACCAACAAATTCAGTTCTTTTCTTATCAGAACGAGTTTTCCGAGTTGCCGTACCTTCGTAGTCACCATGAGACTCATCCAACCCTTTCCGAATCCTCTGCACTGTCCTCAGATTGACACCCAAATAAACTGAAATAGTCATATTAGAGCTTCCGGTGCGAATGCCAAACAGTACAGCATGTCGTTTCTATATTTCTAGCAGAGTGTACTGCGTCATAGTCGTGTTTTTCTCACAGACTGTGCCCAACTGACTCTACTATATTGTGTAGTCGATAAAAATCCAAAACATATAATGTTCCTGCTTTTAGGCCTTCACTTCATATACGTCAGCTCAATTTGATTCATTCTCAGTCGAAAGACACCTGCTGTTATTTTCTTGTTGTTTGTATTCATAATTGTGTTCCATGTTCTCCAGTTTTCATCTTTTTGTGTACCATGTCTTTGTTGCCGTGCACATTCGCTAGCTTTCTTACAAAGGGGTGTAATGCTCTTAGCTTAGACTTTTTAGGGGATAACCAGGTAGAACCGTCACAAGTGTAACTGCCCGAAACGGTTGTGACTTCTGGGACTTGACTGAGGAAAGAAGGCCACGAATAAACGTCTTCTTTTACCTGTCCTAATTGTTTCTCTTGTCCGCCTTGTATCGTCTATCTGTCCGAATGTTTTATTGTACTCTATTGCGTTTTTGTTCCGTTTTTATATTCATATATATATATATATATATATATATATATATATATATATATATGCGAGTAAAAATAAATACAAAAAAGGTGTTTTTTTTTGTATGATTGTGTATAGAGGAATATATTATTTTGTTTAAAAGAGTTCCAACATTGTCTGTTTTTTATGTTTTATTTATATTCCTGCAGAACCAATGTGGGGTATAGAATATGGAATATACAATATATAATATAATATACAATATATAATATAAAATAGAATAAAATAAAAATGGATGGCACCATGAAAGAAAGTATTGAATGTAGATGAAATATTGAGTGTTCGATATAAAGGATCAAATATATAAATATAAATATATAAAGCCGACTCGAGTTTCAGGGCTAGTCTGTCATACCGGCCATGACGAAGGGAAATAGCCCTGAAACTCGAGTCGCCTTTATATATTTATATCTATATATTTGATCCTTTATATTGAACACTCAATATTTCATCTACATTCAATACTTTCTTTCATGGTGCCAACCATTTTTATTTTATTTTATTTTATTTTATATATTGTATATTATATTACATATTGTATATTCCATATTCTATACCCCACATTGGTTCTGCAGGAATATAAATAAAACATAAAAAACAGACAGTGTTGGAACTCTTTTAAACAAAATAATATATATATATATATATATATATATATATATATATATATATATATATATATATATATATATATATATATATATATATATATATATATATATATATATATATATATATATATATATATATATATATATATATATATATATATATATATATATATATATATATATATATATATATATATATATATATACGAGACGGGCTTCTTTCAATTTCCTACTATCAAATCCACAAGGCTTTGGTCGACCTTAGGCTATCGTAAAATACAATTGCCCAAGGTTCCACGCAGTAGGACTGAACCCGGAACCATGTGCTTGAGAAGCAAGCTCCTCATCACACAGCCACTCTTCTGTGTGTGTGTGTGTTTGTATTTGTGTGTGTGTGTGTGTGTTTGTATTTGTGTGTGTATGTGTATGTATATGGGTGTACATGTGTGTATGTATAGGTAGGATAGATGAATATATTGTTGTGAAGGAGAGCATAAGCTGTTTGAGTTAACATTGCGGTTTATCTGGCAGCCACGTAGCTGATTTGTTACGAATAAATTCCAAAAATTTACGAAGTCGCTCGACTGTTCAAGAAGATTCTAGATTAATACATGAGTATACAAGGAGGTCCTAGTCTCGTGTGCAGGCTGGAGGTAAACAGAAATCAGTCAGTGCGAAACAAATTGACAAAGAACTACATAACACAAGATCTGTGTTTTGAAATCATCTGTGTACGACTTCTCTGGAGAAGTTGGCTTGGGCTGGTTTGTGGTTTCCCTGCATCTAGCTTCTGCTGTTGGAGCTATGTCGGTACAGAAGGGAGGTTTAACTACAATACAAAAATAATCTCTGGGCTGCTCCTGGCTGCCGATATGAGAAATATGTTTGTGTGGTGCGTGCGTGCGTGCTTGTGTGTGCATGTGCGTGCATGTGTATGTGTGTGTGTGTGTGTGAATATGTCAGTACGTGGGATCTACTTTATCTGCCGTAGTGAGTTCCATGTCAGGTAATGTTGATATTGCGAAAGATATACGTTTATAGACTTTATAACTTTTTTCATTATATATGTACCCCGACGCACAAACATGTGCATATACACCATACACACATGCACACACACACATACACACATGCACACATACACATATATACATATATATATGCCTGTAAAATTTCCTTTAACGTCATAGCAAGTCTATCACCACCAAAATAGCTTGGGGTTCTTCAGAAACAATGCCTGTACATGATTTTAGATCCAATAGGGCTTGTAATTGCTAGAGGCAATTACTGGAGGCAATTTCTAGAGGCAATTTGATATCGTAGTAAGATGTCTTATGTGAACTCAGTTCTTAGTTTCGAAAGTTTGGAAGACTCATGCTCTTCACATTCTACTGATGATTCCGCAAAAGGCCAACAGCAATTGTTGCATAACAAGTTTACAATGAAAATGTCTGAATTTCTGTCCATGAGTTTATATACGTAACGGTATGTAGTTGTATGTCTGTGTACGAGCGTGTGTTTATATGTGTGTATATATTTGGGCGTTTACAATGTATGTGCGTTGTGATGCATTTGGTTCGGTATTGATTTCATTTCTTTCTAAATAATGTTCAATAGAATTTTAGGTTTAGAATTTTAAGTGTGTCCATAAAATGTTTGTAAAATTTCATACTGAATATTGTGAAAAGTTCGTCAATAGAGTTTATAGTTTGTCAAAGTATCTGCCTGGAATCTACCGATAATATTTGCTTGTCTGAAGTTCAGATACTTCCAGCATTGATTTGCCATCCATCATTCTTGGATCGATAAAATATGTACCATTCGATTACAGTGGTGGCTGTAAATGACTATTTCATGTCAACATTTCTCACACTGTGCTTTCTTAGATCTTATCTTGGTTACATTTACCCATTTTTTTTTGTTCTTGCAATTAATGAATATGATAAAAAGTTTCCAATTTTCTTTCGAGCCTATTGACTTTTAATTGCACTAAGTTTTCAATTCCTCCGTACTCTGCTTCTCTTTTACGCATTTTACTTACACAATTCAAATCTCTAGTCCACTCAGTTATCACATTTTACTACCTACAGGCTTTCACTATCTCTCTCTCTCTCTCTCTCTCTCTCTCTCTCTCTCTCTCTTTCTCTCTCTCGCTCTCTCTCTCTCTCTCTCTCTCTCTCTCTCTCTCTCTCTCTCTCTTCTCTCTCTCTCATCCTGTCCTCCACAATCATCTGTCTTATTGAAACCTAACCAGGGCGTCATCATCCCTGAAGGAGGAACCCCCTCTTTGGAATCTTTCTACCACTGTATGTCTGTATGTCTGTTGTCAGTTGTTGCCATGTACGTCCCTGGTAGAGGATGATATCACCTCGCTATTTCGTCTTTGATCTGCCTCTTGATATTGTCCAATGTCTTGATATTGTCCATATTCATTCCGTCACCCTGGTTTTCTATCTGTTGTCCTTCAGTCACCTGACGCTGCCAGACCATCTATATTTTTTCTCCTTGGTGGTTCTTATGATGTTGCTGACTCTCGTGTGCTGTCGAATGCAGGCGTTGATCTTTTCGTCCCGCAGTGATGCCGATTATGATTTGTTCAGTTTTCTGTTGATTACAATGAGGACGTTCATGATGAGGTATTGAAACCCCAAGCTCTACTGCCGTAAATTATCACTGGTATGATATATTTGTTGGCAAAACGAATTGATAAACGTAACTTTTTAAAAATTTTCTTGGAAGCCCTGGAAGTTCTCGTGAAGTTTTCCACTTTCCCAAGGGCCGTTCAACGAAGTGCTATCTTTTTCTCCATTTCTGAGAAGAGATTTTCGTCTTTCATCATTGTCTTTCCCAAGTAGATGTAGCTGTCTACCTCCTCTATGGTCTTGCCGTTAAATGTGGCGAGAGCTGGCGTAGCGTGCCTGTTGAACATAACTTTGGTCTTTGAAAGGTCTCTGTTGAGGCTTCTAGTGTAGATATAGGTGAGCACTTCCTCGCGTTAATTAACAATATGTGCTGCAAAATGATAACATCTGCGAAGTACAGGTAGCATAGTTACTCTCCATCAATGTTGATGCTTTTTGTTGATGACAGCGTCTTGCAGTCAACATGGAAACAACTACGATAAGATGTCGCCGTGCATTGCTCCTCTCTACATCTTCATCTTATCACTGTCTTTGAGGAGCCTGGGGTTGCTGTTGCACCGCTGTAAATATTTTTCAGTATTGTGATGTAGGCAGGGGTTTTATTCTATACGGACTGATAAATCACGAGTAAATAATCATCTATTTATAGTTTAAATTCCAACCTTGATATTGCAATATCTGTTCCATCAGTGTCTACAAACTGCAATGTTTGTCGACTTCTGGCAAAATGCTTAAAATTTGCTAGTGAACCGTATGACAGAAGTTAATGACAAACAAGCCTTTCTAGCTATATGTCTAGAATTACAAGCTATTTTTATCATCGCACATGTAGATGACAACGATGCCACTAAAATTAATGCAGTGCCAACGAAATTAGTAAATGTATTTGTCTATAGGAATATTAGCAATATTAATAAGTTTGAAACAGTTCCTCGTGATACGTTTCTGAAAACTGTTGACTTTAGTTGAAGTGTACAGATATTTGCAACAATGAAATTTCTGGAAGTTACAACAAAAATAGTTATACAAACGTCAGCTTATATTTCTAGTTGTAGGGTGGTAAGTGGATGAAATCATTTGTATGAACGTATGATAATTGTTGTGGTTGTTGGTGAGGTTGAAAATAATAATCACGACGGTGAGGAGGAGGAGGAGGAGGAAAAAAAGAAGTTGAAGAAGAAGAAGAAGAAGAAGAAGAAGAAGAAGAAGAAGAAGAAGAAGAAGAAGAAGAAGAAGAAGAAGAAGAAGAAGAAGAAGAAGAAGAAGAAGAAGAAGAAGAAGAAGAAGAAGAAGAAGAAGAAGAAGAAGAAGAAGAAGAAATGGAGGTAGAGAAGCACGATGTTGTTTTGACGATTTTCTTGCGAAACTTTCTACCTCATTACAATAATTCTTTATTTGGTCGGGTTGGAGCTGAATAAATTATTTAATTGGCATCACACCGCGAAATTTTAGCAAATATTAGAGATTCAAAAGTCTAAGTTGATATTTGTATAAGGGGAATATGCAAATAAGGGAATTAGTTGTCAGTGTATTGCAAATAGACAGAAAAAGAAACATAGGATATATAAAGAACGAGAGATAGAGAGAGAGAGAGAGAGAGAGAGAGAGAGAGAGAGAGAGAGAGAGAGACGGAAAGAGAAACTGAGTGAGAGACAGAAAGAGAGAGAGGGACCGAACAAGACAGAGAGTAAAAGTGATATAGGAGGTAAAAGTTGATGTAGTCACGTCCATATTGATGTGTGTGTGTATGTATGTGTTTCTTGGTTGTGGAGGCTGTGCGTTTTGTGGATGTGAAGGTGTTTTGTGTGCGTGTGCGTGATTCTGTGCATGTGCACTCTGTGTGTGTGTGTGTGTGTGTATGTGTGTGTGTGTGTGTATTTATTCAAACGCCGAGGGGATGAATGCTGTTCACATATTCATATATTCGTAAATGAAAATACACTGATATAGACACGCAAATATTATGTATGTATGTATGTATGTATGTATGTATGTATGCCTGCATGTATGTATGTATGTAGGTATCCATGTATGTATGTGTGTGTGTATGTGTTTATGTATGTGCGTGAGTGTAGATCAATATGTACGAACAGCAGACACATGAATACATAGACATCTATTTGCATCAACATCTAAATCATGCTGAAGTAAGTTCAGTTTGAAGCAATACGTTACGAGTTCAACTCCTGCATATGTCGCCGCTTTCATATATATATTCATCGATAATACAGACTACATAATAGATTACTGAGATTTCTTTAATCTACTGATAAGCTCTTTAATATCGTTTCGTAATTGAGCACTGTCAATCAAAATCAAATGCTAACAAAGAATAAAGAAGACCCGAAACTTATGAGGAGTGGGGGCAGTCGATTAGGTTGACCCCAGTACGCAACTGGTACTGAATTTGCTGACCCCGAAAGTATGAAAGGCAAAGTCGACACCGGCGGAATTTGAACTCAGAAGGTAAAGACAGAAGAAATACCTATTTCTTTATTGCCCACAAGGGGCTAAACATAGAGGGGACAAACAAGGACAGACAAAGGGATTAAGTCGATTACATCGACCCCAGTGCGTAACTGGTACTTAATTTATCGACCCCGAAAGGATGAAAGGCAAAGTCGACCTCGGCGGAATTTTAACTCAGAACGTCACAGCAGACGAAATACCGCTAAGCATTTCGCCCGGCGTGCTAACGTTTGTAGCAGCTCCCCACTCCCGCCTTTAAGGAATGAATAATCACCTATCGAGGAACTGTACGTTAACAATTTCACTTGGTTGGTCACATTTTCTTTCTAGCCAATCAGTGGCATTAGGAAAGAACCATGACGTGGGTACTACGTGACAGCAAGCATAAACGGACTAAATCACAATAACCTCTCTTTCACACAACATCCACATCGCACACCAGCTGAACTAATAACGACTGACTATGGATAGGCGTGGCTGTGTGGTAAGTAGCTTACTTACCAACCACATGGTTCTGGGTTCAGTCTCACTGCATGTCACTTTGGGCATGTGTCTTCTACTATAGCCTCGGGCCGACCAAAGCCTTGTGAGTGGATTTGGTAGAGGGGAACTAACAGAAGCCCGCCGTATATATGTATATGTATATATATATATATATATATATATACATGTGTGTGTGTGTGTGTTTGTGTGGCTGTGTTTTTCCCCATCATCGCATGCTGATTCCCGTAATCTTGAGGTTCGGCAAAAGAGATCGATAGAATAAGTACTGCGGTGCTACAGCATGGCCGCTTTCAAGTAACTGAAACAAGTAAAAGACTATATATATATATATATATGTGTGTGTGTGTGTGTGTGTGTGTGTGTGTGTGTGTTTTGATGAACAAAGAAGGAAGGCCAATGGTTAAATAACACAAAACTGACCAGCGGCCAAACCACATCAATCTCTCATCCTCCATTCATTAACACTACGCAGCATGTGGACCAACAGAGACTGACCAAACGTAAATAATGTAAATAATAACTATGTACTTCATGTTGATAATAAAGGGAATCTCCTTGCACTGCGTACAGTTTCATAAAAATCACATGGTGAATTATAAAAGAAAGTAGCAATCATTTCTTATAACTCAAACATTCCATTATTTTTCTGATAATTACTTCAGCGATCCTGGAAGCAGTTATTGAAATTCCACTTCATCAGCAAATTCAGAAAGCAAAGGGAAATAATCTAATATCATTGAACATTTTCTCCCCTTCTCTAAACAAACATAACACACACACACACACACACACACACACACACACACACACACACACACACACACACACGTCAATGTTTATTCCCTAATTATTTAAATAATTTAGAAATAGGCTGCTTGCAAAATGTAAAAACGATTTTAAGAATTTATGTCGTAAATAATATTGTTGCTCGGAAGTGTTAGAAGTAAAAGCAGCTACGACTTTCACTGTCTCTTACCTGGAGTAATAATATATGTTATTAAAGTGTGCATCAATGCGACAATATTTAATCCTAGAATGCAACATACAATTAACTAACCATACATGGAATAGACTGATCTAAGTTTAATAAAATATAATGACGAAACATATTTGAAAGAGGAGAAATTCGGAAAATGTTATATGCAAATAGGAAGTATAATGCAAAAATATTTTACAGTAATAACATCATTAACATGATCTAGTTTAGCAGAGTTTTGAAAGCCGAGAAAAAAAAAAATAGGAATCAAACAATGAAAGTTCTTCCAAGGCGTATTAAAGGCAATAAAATGTCGTAGCAATTATAGAAACAATTGTAAGTCCTATAGAAATTATCTCGTTATATGTTTCTTTAAAGAGTTAAAGAAAGGATATTTGTAATTAATTTAGCTTAAGCAGCAGACTAATAAAATATCATTTCAGGTAACATTAAAATGTTAATGAAAAAAGTAACCGTTAAATTATTGATAATTGAGACACACAAAAATAAATGAAAGCAAAAGCTAATTCATATATAAGTATAAAATATCATATATTTTACACAATAGCTTTAATGATTACTGAGAACTCTAGCATTGAAATTATTACAAATAAAAGCTTAAGAATTAATAAAGCCATTCAAGAAGGCAAAATATATAAAATTAGCCAAGTCTGAAAGAAATAATAATCAAACATGAAGTATAAATTACTATATGAAATGGAAAAAGAGCTTAGATGTGATCAGCACCGTGTAACATGACTAAATTAGCGGATGACTTTAACCGGATACAATAAATCATTTGAGTAAAGAATGAAATATTGTAGCAAATTTCTGTCTATAAAAGAAAAGAGTTAGAGAAATGATCAGAATTAAACAAAGGAAATATAAAATGTCAACAACAAACAAATGGATTAAATAGAAAAATAAGTCTGAATTCCTAGATACACTATAAAATAAGATAGTAAAGTCACGACTGCAATAGCTATGGGCTGACAAAGAAAAGCAATCACCATTATCAAAACTATAACCATCATTACCGCAAGAAAATATATTTTAGAAAACAATTAAGTTCAACGAGTGAGAGAGCATATGCAGTTGTATGACTGTAAGATAGGTAAGAAGAGATGAGATGAAATCTGAAAAGATTCCTTGACGGATTTCAACTTGGTGAATAGAATGCATCTTTGTAGTGTAGTATTGTTTTGTTTTCCACCAGATGCCTCGATCATGCCACAGGTTTGGATGCTGCTGAATCTCGAAATGTATCATAAATATTTGAAGCCTAACAACATTAAAAGGACAAGCGTTCAACGTCGTAAAAAACAAAGAGACAAAAAGGAAACATTATGTGAATTTGACCAGCGCTGAGATTTGATCTCAGAAATATAACTAAAAGCTAAAAATATTTCCAGTCGCAAAATATGTCAATTGCTGCAGTATAGGTCAATGGAGAATAACTTCTATCTCTTCAGACAATATGGGCAACACTTTGTCGTCGTAAAAGGTAGAAGTTATTCTCTTATCACTTTATACATCAACTAGACATGTTAAGAATAGATATGCAAAAATACATATGCAAATAAGCGTTCCGCATCTCGCTGTACACGATGCAAATAATTTTTGAAGATAATTTTTAATGTTTGCCAATGCTACAAATTACGGCATTTAATTCGCGGTAAGATATTTTCATCATTGAAGAAAAATAAATTGAGTAATGAAGAAATATATTTTGTTTATAAAAGATTATGCAAATAATATGAAACTTTTCCATACTTCACAAGGAGACACGTATTGTGCAGTAACTTGTCATAGTAATTTCGTCAACGAAATCTACAGAAACCTATCCAAACTGTCTTCGTATGGCTCACACACACATACACACACACTTACAATAATGGTGGTATGTTACACAAGGAGAAAATAAATTTGGTGAAAACAATTGTGTAAATGTTTCGATTTTTAAAATAAAGTTCCAAAACGGCAAAATGCTGCCTGAAAGAATTATTAAATTGCATAACCAGAACTCAGAAAATATATATGATATATGTTGTCCTATTATGTCACCTTCAAGAGATAAATTTATTCTTTAAACTTAAAATTGAATGCAAATATTCAGGCTAAGGGTTTTTATTACATTTGCAGTAATAATCAGGCGTTCAATTCACGAATTGCAATAGGGTATCTGATTCGAATATATAAGTACTTAATATTTTTTTTTCAGTAATGCATTTTGTTTTAAATACAAATATTTTTTTATCTATCTATATTCAGAAAATGATAAATTAATTAGAGTTGGAGATAAGCTTTTTCGACAGAATCATGTTTTGCTGTAGAGCTTTCCATGAAGCGCTGATTAGAAACAATTTCCTTAAAATCATATATCACAGAATTTCTTTCCATATGGATACCGTCAAAGTCAGTTTTTATTATGTTTCACCAAGAATACAGGAAGTGACACTAGAATTACAAGAATAGTAAAAAGAATAGAAGGTATATTGTAAGAAAATTTATTGCATTGCTGCAGCGAATTGAAAATACACGGTTGAGTTTCAGGTTGTAAAACAGTGAACAAAAAAAATCGTATCGGATTGAGAAACAAAGGAATTATATTGTTTATACTTGTCAGATACTAAGAAGAAGAATTATATTGATTCTGTCTAACTCTGAAGTTTGCAAGAAACAGCTGTTGAAGGCGAAATAATAATTTCAAACATTCCAATATTTCACTCCGAATGTGAAGAAATTTATAGCTACTCCACTGGAAAAAGAATCGAAGTTGTACGGGGTAGGTTTCTCAGTTTGAAATTGTAATAAATACTACCCTCCATTCTAATAATGCTCCATGTACATAATGATATGTCTAAAACTTCAAACATATTCCTTTTATTGACAGAGCATAACAATATTTTATTACGTTTCTTTCCGAAATATGTACCAATGAATATATATATATATATATATATATATATATATATATATATATATATATATATGTTCGAGGTGTGTGTCTGTCTGTGTACGTGCGCACATCACAAGCATATGCATATATGTGAGTTTATATATATGAGTGTCTGTGTCTGCATGTGTGTGTGTGTGTGTGTGTGTGTGTGTGTGTGTGTGTGTATGTGTGTGTGTGTGTGTGTGTGTGCGTGCGTGTGTGTATGTGAATTTACATCATATCTATGTGTAGAAATTCAGCTGCTAGCAGACATAATAGCAATAGTGTGTATATAGTAGAGTAAGTTAGACATTTTTGTAAAATATTTCTTCTTCAGTAGGCGTCTATATCGTTAGCTTTCATGTATTTAGCGGCCGGCTAGACTGCCTGTACTAGTCATCATATTGTTTTGTTCACAAAAAACCTCTGCATAGTAAGGAATGCCCTCGTGTCCATCACATTTATCTTCTGTGTTAAAGGAATTATTGTTATTCGTTATAAACGGCTAGTTTTGGTGGTCAAATATCTATAAGTAATAATGTTACTTTATCAGCCGCTTTTCTTCAAGAATCTATCAGAAATGTGTTTTATTTATTCATTATTATTTTTTTGACTTCTATATTCATATGGGGACAATTCATTCCAGAGAAATATTGACCTTTGGAAAGAAATTCCGTTGTAGTTATAAAGGTTTTCTTGCCTTTGATCATTTTACTATTGATTTAATTTACAAATACAACTGCTGAAAAATTCATGTAGAATCGATTTATAAATTTTATCTCCTACCTTTTGTGCAATCATATTCCAGAATGGTCGCAAGCTTTCTTTACTGTCTGACGGTACACAACATCAATAACAAACCTTTTCTCAGCCAGGTGGCGCGCAATACTCCAGTAATATTATTCTTAAGCCGCAGTGTGTGTAATCTTTTTCACATATTCTAATCCCAAGCGCTACACACTCGACGTTTGTAAAGATGCTAACTTAAATTTATCTGTGGTATTGGGAATTTTCTATTTAAATTACATTACTCTTTTCTGCTTAGAATGGTTTCACTTCTGTCACATATTCATTTATACTTCTCATACAAACGCACGCACACACACACACACACACACACACACACACACACACACACACACACACACACACACACACACACACACACACACACACACACACACACACACACACACACACGCACACACACGGAATGTTAGTTACGCCTTTTCAAATGTCCGAATGCTATAAAATCCAGCGCTCGTATTATTCTCACTCTTTGACATTATGGAACACCTGTCCGAGTAACAAGAATTTATGTTTCATTTTCACGTTTATACATTTTTACTATTCCATGTTATATTATTGTTATCATTTCAATAGTTTGGTGTTTATTGCGTGGTTCACTACACTGCAGACAGATGAGTGTTTTGGAAACGCTAGATCTTTATATTTCTTTCGTTTTTTTTTTTACCCTGTATTGAGGGTGTTCGATGTTCTATTGGTGTAATGTGAAGTGATATATTTTGTACGTTTTGCTTGTCAGGCCCAGTGTTTTAGTTACGTATTTGTGTGTATTTATTATTTTTTTCTATTTTCTAGTTACTTAGTATCTACTGGAGTTTTTTCGGTTCTATCTACATATTCTGATTATCGTTAATTCTGAGAAGTTCTTTCGAGTTTTTAAAGAAATATAGCTCTCTAGAATTTGATTCCTCCACGATATTTACCCTCTGAACAATACACGGATGATGATCTTAATCCCACGGATCTATAAATCGACACATCCTACACACTGTTCACGTTATTTCAGCTATTTATTTGTGTTGTATGATTGTAATAACTTTTCTTTGGGTATTTCATAAATCCCTCTTAAATTCTAAAGCTTGGAAACTCCATTTCAGATTAAGAATCACCTGCTAGAAAAACCAAACGATTGCTTGTTTCTCCACAAAAATCTAAATATGATGTAGTTAACGCTCGTAGCCTGCTTTAGTCTACGTTTTGACAGATCCTTACCAATATTCATTGTTCTTTAACGAAATCCTAAATCCTTCAATCTTAGCAATGTCTTGTTCTTCGCAGACAATGTTGAGATCTTAATTTGCGTACGTTTTATTTCTGGCTTCCTCAGCCAACCAAATATTTATGAAATAGTTGCTTATCTGGCTGCAGTTTTCGCGCGATATTTTCAAAATTTTGTTTTCAGTTCATTTTTGTAATTATAAATAGATTTATGCATTTTCGTCTCAGCTATTTTTAACCCCTCCTGTGTAGTGTATTTCTGATTCCACTTCAAGTCATAAAGCGTTTATTTCTTTCACGGATACACATCGGCAAGAAACAAACACTCACTGGTATACGTGTGGGAGTGTGTTATGTGTATTTGTGTATGATTATGTATGCATACGTGTATGCCTATATACATGTGTGTACGTGTGAGGGACAATGTGCATACAAGCTATTTCTTATCACGGGTGTTACCAAATAGCACAACACGAAACATGAAGATAGATGTGGCTACAATAAGTTCGTTCCTACAAGGAAACTAACTCGCAATGAAATCAGTAGTAAAGTAGTAAAGTCCCTACTCGAGTCATATAGACCCATTGGGCCGGGTTCCTCCTGATTTCAATGGCGTATAAATTCCCTACCTGGCTGGGGTGCCGGTCCGTCGCAGGATTATTCATTTTCGCCAGTTGAGTGGACTGGAGGAACTTGAAATGGAGTATTTTGCATAAGAACACAACGGATCTTCAGGTCCAGGAATCAAAACCATAATCTTACGATCATGAGTCCTGCATCTTATCTACTAAGCCACATTTAGCAATGAAAATCATCAAAATATTCCATTAATCACACTCAGCTGCCTGAGGAAGAATACAATGTTGAATGAGGTCTTGAATTTCTTGGCAACAGAAAGAAAGCGAGATACTCGAACGGAATAACCTTTAATTTTAGAAATAACATTGATTTAAGCAGCAACAACGAAAGAAATAATAATAATTATCTATACCTACACAAAGGAAACGGTTAAATTTCCAATATTCAGAATACAGTTGGAATGTAAGTGCAACTGTATTTGAAGATTAATAATGATAGTGTCTCAGTTTATTAAGCATTATTAGAAATACTCAAGGAATACTACAACGAGAAGTAAGACCACCGAAAAGTAGGAACGCTGATGTATCAAGAAACATTGCTGTTACAACGTAAAGAAGGCACAGTAGAATAACGGGGGGAAATTGATACGACATTTATATCCGCTACACCAATATCATTTCAGTAGGTTCTGTCAGATAACAATATTACTAATGCCCAACCCTAACTAATATTTGTGTGTCCTTTCCGCATTGATGGCAACAATGAATACCAGCAATTATTAGGGTATTTAATTAGAACTCATACTGTCAGCAATATTAATTATTCAAATCGATTGTACATACATTCATTCACATATACACATATTTATGCACCTATTATGCATATATATGTGTGTACGAGTGTGTATGTGTGTTTATTTCTCTCTGTGTGTGTGTATGTGTGTGTGTGTGTGTGTGTGTGTGTGTGTGTGTGTGTGTGTGTGTGTGTGTGACAGTGGCTGTCTTTGTTATATGGTTATGCATAGTTATTGCTTTTAGGTTTGTATGCAATAATTATCTGCATTTTCTATAATCCACTACAGATTACGTAAAATATTACAACACAAAACCTTGACAAATTCGTTTGAGCTAAGCAAAATAATAAAACAATAAGAAATTTCTTAAATATAAAATTCCTGTTGATGTTATTGAATATAATGCATTAGGATCTAAAGAGCTGGTTGTGAAAGTAAAGAGGAAATAAAATTTTACTTATCGATTTTTCGATAAAGTTATAAAATTTTATGATTCTGCGTAAATGAAATATATATTTTGTAATCTTAGAATATCGCCAAATATACGTGCGCACTCACACGTACGTATTCACATGCGTAGACAGACACAAAACACTGCATCATAGCTTAAAAGCTATCTTTACAGCAAAACTGATGAGCTATTTGTTTGCTTATCAACATCTTTGGATGCTGAATATGTTATTTGTGAACCTTCTTTTGAGAATACACAAACTCCGAGATTTTTCTAGATTAAACCTTATACATAATCCTGAAGCCATGTTTTCCAGCAAGATCAGTGGCTGCCCTGTCTCTTGGACCGATGAACATGACCATTAGGTCAGCCATGAATTCCCAGCAGACTCGAAACCTCTTGTCAGTATCAATTTCAGGTCATCAGGGCTGTTTCAATCCCACTTCTAGCGGTAGGATTTTTGCCGCCACGAATTGGGGCACGGAAATTATACACCATGCCGTAATGCCCTTTTCTAGTCTCTACCATTTGATGATGAAATTTCTTACATTGAACCTCGGTTTCAGGGAAATCCTGTGCGATGTTACAAATTTGACTACTGCTGTTGGGACTTGGTAGTATTACTCCAGGGTACTTAGCATTAGCTGATGGGGGTACAGTTGGGTAACCTTCAGCAAGATCCAACCATGCCACTTAGAGTATGTTGTTGTTCTTCTTTGCCTCCTTAATGATGTGGGTGATTGTTGATGTATGGCCCAGGGACCCTGCTTAAAATAGGATTCCGGCTTTTTGGACACTAGTCATGATGCACTCGTTGGTCAGAAGTATTTTTGTTAATCTTTTCGCTATGATGGACCAAAATATCTTTCTCACGGAACTGCTGAATTTTCTTCATTTGGGACAAACATTCCTCTGCTGGTGTCCTGAGACAAGATTCCTGATTCTTCCAGGTAAAACTTATAAGTGGTGCCGGTGCCAGTCTCTTCAGCAGTAGGGGACAGTTTTTGAAAATCCCATTAATGAAGTCAGATGGCCCTCGAACAGATCCTGGCCGGGAGTTTTCCACAACTTCCCTCATTCCATCGAAAATAAAATTAGCTATATTAAAAGGGGTGTGGTGATTCAGTGTTAATGGAAGGAAGTAACAATCTCTCAACGGAATATTACGTCTGGTGTCACCTGCAAACAGCTATGACCTGAAAAAGGATGTTAAATGAGACAGATCTATCTCTTTGCCTCTCTCTCTGCATTTTCAGGAGCGGTTTTGCCCTGCGCAGTCGCAGCTGATTTCTTTGAAACTCTGAGCTAAGATTTTTAAGACAACATCTTTTACATCATTTTTATGATAAGTCGTTAAATTTGGCATGGTTGTATTTCTACCACGTAGGCTTATACATACACACAGACCTATATATATATGCGTGTGTATGTGTCTGTATGTGTACGCGAGTGTTCATAATTCTGCATATGCCCATGCGGATTGGTATATGTATATATGCATGTATACACAATGGTGTATGTAGAATCAAAATCCCGAGTATAACAATAAAATGCATCCTGCTGGGGCTTTCCAGTGTTTGGCGGAAATCCCTCACATCCATTGTGGCCCCTGTCAGGATCTTAGCTATTATTTAACCTGTATATGTGATGGTATTAAATCTGCGCGCGTGGACGCAGAGATACCTTTGGTCTGTACCAGGCTGTGCAGTAGAATCACCAGGAGTGAGGGAACACTAACTGTGGGCGCAACATCCGTCTAAGAGAGGGACACTCTAATGAAAAACTGTAGATTCACGGGATTCCTAGTCATGTCTCTTCGGCCTTCGGTGCTCGGTACTAAATAATCTGTCACAGAGTGTGGTAGTCGTGTAATACAACATATTCCACTGGCGTACAGTTATCTCTTTATGGGGATCTCAATTTACATCCCATCGACTGAAAGTCCTATGGCGATAAAAGAAGGTGACATGCGCAGACCAAACCAGTTGGAAGCACACAATATATTACAGCTTCCGTTTGTTACCTAAGAGGTCACGGATAGAATGTCAGAAATGTAATAGATGGCAACATCGGTGAAGATGGAGCAATCACCATATGTACAATTAGTTGAATATGCACACACATGAATAATACGCGTGTGTGTGTATGTTAATATATACTTAAATAAGACTTTGTATATGCATACGTTTATAAATTAGATTGTCCGTCTCTGTCGACGATGACCAAGGATTTTACATGAGAGAAGACAGGGCGCAGTCTGTCTGGCTCTGACAGATCAGTCCGATGGGCGCTCGGTAGTGTTTTGCTCTAGTTCAGGTACTGGTGGTCTGTTGGGAGTGGAAGTAAGGGGTTCTTTGTGCTCCTGCAACACTGTTCTGCTCGTGGTAGGTGGCAGGGCTCTCTTGTGCATATATATACATACATGTACTCGCGCGTGCGCACACACGCGCTCACCTACACACAGAGATACATAGATCGATAGAGAAATAAATAGACATAAAAATAGATAGAGAGAGAGAGAGAGGGAGAAAAAAAAAGGGACGGATGACTGTATTGCCATGGACGTGGGTGTGTTGTGGTAACATTTGCACGCATACATACAAATATACATTCGCTTATGTATGTTTATTCGCAAGTACGGTACGATGCAAATAGTCATAAATAAGCACACACACACACACTCACAATTAGCTCACATTTTTAACACTTTGATGTTAGATCTATTCTTTAAAAACTCTCTCGGCGGAAAACTATGAAGAATTACGTTACTCTACTTTGACAACACAAATGAAAAATAAACAAGAAGAGGAATTTCTAATATAAAACCTGTTGTTCTTTCTTCAGAGAACAAAGTGTTTTACGATCAATGATTCCAAGCACACAACGCTTCAAACAACAATGTTTTCATAAGAGTAGAATATATATATATATATATATATATATATATATATATATATATATATATATATATATATATATATATATATATATATATATATATATATATATATATACATATATATATATATATATACGCATGTATGTATGTATATATGTATATGTTTAAATATGCGTTTGTGTTTGTTGTGTGTGTGAGAGTTCATTTATGGAATA
>NC_142934.1:93916078-93918578 GCF_046866305.1 Octopus bimaculoides | reverse complement strand
TGACGCTCAAGTTCTTTTCTTGCCTCTGTTTGAAATTGAAATTCAGTCTGCACAATATGTTCTCATTCTTTCACTTGTTGGTTGGATCATGATGTCCCAGCAGGCTCGGACGGATGTGTTTGCCAGCAAGCTGTCACCAGTGGCTTTTCTTAAGTGAATTGCCTTACACGGCTGGACATCTCCAACTACACTTGACCTACCAGAATGGTGCCAAAGAGGGCTCCGAACCACCTGGAGTCTTCCATTCTTTTGATTTGCGGTCGAGGTTGGCTCCTTTAGATTCTTCTTTTGACTGAGCAGAAAAAGTTTGTTTCTTCCAAATCCTGCTAATTAAACCATTATCGTTATTCTGACAATGGTACAACTCCGGGTCAGAGAAGACCTGGGAACGCTAGTGAATAAGATGTGTTTCCACACTCTCTCTTCAAAGCCCTGTAACTCCTTAATACTAGCCCCTCTACCGGACGAAGTTTATGTATACGAGACAAAACACAAATAATGTTGTGTACAAACAAATAATTGTGTGTATGTGAAAGGTTTTTTGCATGCAAATATCCAAACACTAAGATGAAAAGATAGCATATATTTTTCGTTGGAGATATTCATTGGACAATTTACATGAATCGATATTGAAAAGGAAACTAGTATTATAAAGTTTATAGCATTCTCACTACATTCTCGATTAGTTTCAACATGTGTGTGCTTTTCTTTTTCTTTTTATTGTGTCCACCTGTATGAAGAAATAATATTTGTTTTGATTTTTGTAAATACTGAAGCAATGCGTCGTAAAATATAGGAATCTAATGTGGCATTCTCTGGCTCAGGGTATTTCTAATGGTGTCAATGAAGAACACACACAAAAGCCAACTCACTCCGGCACTTACCCATATACACTCACTGAGGCACACTCAAATATTTGTATGAGTTTGTTTATGTATGATGGATGCATCTAACCGAGCTGCTCTGGATTGTGACCGAAATAGGACTCTTCTGTTCTGAAGCGAACGTCTTTGCTATGCACTCATACTTGCGTGTCTCTCTTTCTTCAACTCTCTCAGTCTCAATCTCTTTTCCCCTCCTTTCTCTTTAACCCACTCTGTCTGTCTGTCATCTCTCTCATACATATATATATATATATGCATGTGTGTATGTGTTCGTGTGTGTGTGTATCTATACACTTACATACATGCACAAATTATTAATAATATATATATGTATATATATATATATATATATATATATATATATATGATATATATTTATATGTAATATATCGTATATATATATATATATATACACACACACATATATACATACATATATACATATATATACAAACATGCATATACATATATACATACATACATGCATACATACATACATACATACATACATACATACATACATGCATGCATATATATATATATGCATACATACATACAAACACGCATACATATACATACATACATACATACATATATACATGCATACATATACATATACATATATACGGAGGTAATTAAAAAGATGGAGGATAGAAAAGAGAGGAGCAAACAGCTGTGTAGAGAAAGGGAAAGACTGAAATATATACATGGAGAAATGGATAGAGTGAAAATGTGATTGTTGAAGCAGTGAAGCCATTATATTAATTATCGTTGGATAATACGAATTTTCAAACCTGCCTCTTGTTTTGCTTTACTTTGCAAAACCTATTAACTTTGACGACATCAGGGAATAAGAGCAGAATTTCGACATGCAAGCAAAAATAGGAAAGCGAAACAAAATATAGAAAAGGGAAAGCGAAAACATAAAATCTCGAAGCTATATTAACAAGATAAATGCGATGACGTAAAGGTGTAAATGAATGAAATGAAAATGAAAGGAATGTCTATATATGCGTGAGTAACTGTATCTGTTTATCTTTCTCTCTGGTAAGTGCCTGTATATTAGAGTGTCTTTGTGCACTTGTGTGATTGTATGTGTACACGTATAGGATAGCATAGAATTCAGTCTTTGTAATCTTACATAGTTACTTCGAAGGCAAATTTTCATCGTTGCTTTCTGTACGGTATGTCAGGTGTTACCACAAAAATATTACCTGATTTTTACATGAAAGTGTCATTGCGTGTTAGAGGATATTGGCTAAATGTTTAAATATATGAAAGTGCAAACATCAAACACAATGTGTGTAATGTTGTTCAGAGGATATAAGTGTGTGTGTGTCTGTGTAGCTGAGACTGTATGAGTGTATGTGTGCGTAAGCTTTTATTTGAATGCTAGTATATTTATCTTTGTATAAGTGTATTTACATACAATGTTATGCATAGATCATTTAGCATGAGCAGACGAGAAACGACACGACTGCGCAAAGATGCTTATGGTTTTATGTGTAGATACGTGTGCGCGTGTGCGTTGGTGTGTGTGTGTGTGTGTGTATGTGTGTGTGTGTGTGTGTGTGAATATTGTTTTGCGTGCGTGAGCGATGAAGTGGGTGGGGGCG
>NC_142934.1:93896078-93911078 GCF_046866305.1 Octopus bimaculoides | reverse complement strand
CAATCATCATCACTAAAACATGGACCATTCTAGTGTTACTTCACCTTTTTTCTCTCTAATTGTTGGGTTTGTCCTGTCAATTTTCTAGAACGTTTTTGTTCAACATCTTGAACATCTCGAAGGAGGTGATTTCGATAAACGATTGATATTCTATATACACATATATATACTTATACACTCGTTATGCACAACACGAGCAGTATTAAATTCAAATAGCACTTTGTCTATTGTGTTTAATACAAATTTACTGTGATGTTCGTCCGGAAATAATATCTATAACGGACATATAATTTTTAAAAACAAAAATATATATCATTACCTGAGAGAAACCACTCAGCAGCATTTGTGAGAGCCAAAGATCCGCATTTCTGCCTCGTTCACCTTAATCAGTAGCTTGTACCCACTATCAACTGCCAACTGAAGGGGAATCTAATTGAAACACCGATAATTTTTCAATCACTTGTATTTTTATTTTACTTACCACGTATTTTGTGTTAGCATACGGTTGGTAGTGTATATCTCTTTCTGACAATGCCCAAGGCGACAAACATGTGCGTATAGCATTCTCACCGCAGGTTTTGCACGATTTTCGCACCCTACTGATATATTTTTGCGTGTTTTAACATAGTAAGCCCGCAAGAGATAATCTATCTGGACGAATACTGCAATTAGTCTGCATTTCCCGGTGTATCTGCATTAAGTATGATACACATATGCCCATAATTTTAAATGCTTACCAAGGGGTCTTTAAATATTTATTTTGCTACAACTATGATCAGAGAAGCAAGTATTGTTATATTTGGGAAGAGTCATAAATAATGAAGATTGAAAACTCGCTCGACATTTGTTGTTTGGCTACATTTCACTTTTCAGGTTTATTTCCATAAAATTTGACGCCGTTTTATGTGCCACAAATATTTTTTGCTGCACCCATCTTTAACTTGCTTAATATGTATACATTTGTAAATTCTTGCCTTTCGAATTATATCAAATAATTTTGTTAAATACCCAAGGGTGCTGCTAATGGTTATGTTTGCTTGAGTTTTTTAAACCTAACAACAAAACAAATATACATTCGTCTGATTGAGCACACATTGGATGACCAGAGTTATTTGTTCACTTATCGTATTTTTGTTCCATTTTCTTGGTGGCTTGTAAATCCATTGATTTTTTTTAAATATGAAATGTACTGTGTGGCCTACCTGCTGTATTTGTATACTTGCTGTAATCTGTCGTAATTTGAGTTTCTGCAAATAATTTTTTCCAGGACATTATTTTAGGCTCTGTGTTTTTTTTATAACATGATAATGGGAGGATGCTTGACTTCTTTCTTGTTACTCCCCAGTAAGCCCCTACAAACCTTCCGCATTTGCTGCAAGATATCTCTTCCATGTAGCTTGAGATGATGTGGAGGCGCAATGGCCCAGTGGTTAGGGCAGCGGACTCGCGGTCATAAGATCGAGGTTTCGATTTCCAGACGGGGCGTTGTGAGTGTTTATTGAGCGAAAACACCTAAAGCTCCACGATGCTCCGACAGGGGATGGTGGTGAACCCTGCTGTACTCTTTCACCACAACTTTCTCTCACTCTTACTTCCTGTTTCTGTTGTGCCTGTAATTCAAGCTGTCAGCGTTGTCACACTGTGTCATGCTGAATATCCCCGACAACTACGTTAAGGGTACACGTGTCTGTGGATTACTCAGCCACTTGCACGTTAATTTCACGAGCAGGCTGTTCCGTTGATCGGATCGACTGGAACCCTCGACGTCGTAAGCGACGGAGTGCCAACAACAACAGCTTGAGATGGTCTTTCCCCATTTTCTCCCCGAATACTTCAACGCTGTTCGGGAATTTGCTCCAGGAACGGTTATTTAGCAGCTAAATATATGATTTCAACTGAAAATCAAGCATTTGAAAGAAACAAAAAGCAAACACCCATTGAGAAAGCTACAGACTGATGTCGCAAACAATGTTTTGGGTGACATAAACAAACCTCAAATGTTTGTAAAATGAAAGCGAAGTGAAATAGAGGAAAGCAATAAACGATCAAGGTATTTATAAGCTTAATCAAATATGACTCCACTTCTCCCAAATATAACAGATAAACACACTCACATACACACACACACTCACACACATGACACATACATACGCACAAACGTACACGAATACTTACATATTTATGTGTACATACATATGTGTATGAATGTATGTATATATATATATATATATATATATATATATATATATATATATATATATATATAATTACAAATTAAAAGGCTAAAGATTTATCAATTTATTGGAGTCTCAGCTTTTTTAGCTGCTATTTCTGAACTTCGGTATATGGTGAAGCAAATGCTTGCTGATCCCTTAATTATGTTTTATATATATATATATATATATATATATATATATATATATATATATATATATATATATATATATATATATATATATATATATATATATATATATATATATATATATATATATATATATATATATATATATATATATATATATATATGTATATATATACATATATACATATATATACATGCAAATTCTCACACATACTTACCGATTCTCAAATATACGTAACACTGTGTGAGTGTTTGTGTGTGTGTGTATAAAGTTTTAGTGTAATGAAATATATGGAATCATAGAATCGGATGGCTATCACAGAAATCTCCTCTAGCGGACTCGGCTAGCAAACCACATAGTAATCCATAAGAAGTATAATGCAGAGTTTCATACAACTGAAATGCAGGAAATCCGATCGATGGGATTATTTAATATAAACTCTAAAAAGTCAGTATGTATGAGAGGAGGATATATTTATTTAACCAGTTTTCACCGCGTAAAAGTCATTTCAATAAATTATGTCTACATACCTGCACTAATATACATACTCGGCATTATACATTACAATTCTATATTCACGAATTAATGCAGACAAAGGAGGGTAGCTCATCAAACTACCAGAACATCATAGTTTCACCAACGATTTATACTTTTATGTGTGTACGCGTGTGTGTGTTTTTATGTGTGTGTGTGTGTGTTTATGTGTGTGTGTGTGTGTGTGTTTAACTATGTACAAACGTATGCATGTATCTTTTATGCTTATTCCTGTATTCGTAAATATATTATGTGCAAAGATTGATGATTGAGCAAATATTCGTATTTCGTGTTGAGGCTTCTGTACTTAGAAATATTTGGTGTCCCACTTGATATTTTGTGAGTAGGGATATGTGGAGAACACTTGCAAAAATGGAATCACAGATTGCTGCAAGTTGCTTACTGGAATAACGAGTAAGCATTGTTTGCCTTTGCTCAAAAATCAAAGACATAGACTGACTGTTGCGAGAGGAAAAGAGATGATGGCGTGACAAAAACAATAGTTCGAAGACGATAACGAACGGAGGAGCACCGAAATCAGAGACAGCCGTAATTATAGTATAAGCCGCAGAATGAACGGAAAGCACGTCATTGAAGTTCATTCTTTCGTTTGAAGTTGATGGAAACTTCCCAATCAATCGGATTGTTTTTATGCATTCTAATTTATTTTATGCTCTTTTTGCCATTTATGATCATTAATGTATCATTGATGTTAGCTGTATATTGTAAAAACAGCAGTATTTCAAGGACGATGCAAATTTTTGCAGTAATGAAGGTCAATACTTCCCAACGCTGTTTTCATTATATATTGTCGATGAGATATCATCAGAGGCGGTCCGCAGTGATATATGGAGATAACAATATGCAGAGGTTTTGAGTATCTAAGTCGAATTTTGTGAGAATAAAGCGGATGAGTTTGAAATAATATGTGATAAATATATAAATTGATTTTGTAGGTGTTGAATGAAAAAAAATCACATCCTTTTCATTTTAAGTATAGAATGTTTAAATGATCAGCTTTTACGGCTGTCGCTTTGGTTTGATGTGACGTCTCTAGGTTACGTGTGGATGATACCTGGATGCACGAGGTAAAGTATCGTATAAAGGTAGTATTATCGACGGCCTGTTATCCCTTGCTGGAAATAACAGCAGGTTGATATTGAAAACGATGGTGTGCGTGGTGTAACCAAGGCTTTGGGCACAATGGATTAGGTGAAAGATGACTTAGATAGATAGATAGATAGATAGATAGATAGATAGATAGATAGATGGATAGATGGATAGATAGATAGATAGATAGATAGATAGATAGATAGATAGATAGATATGTTTCTTTATTAGCCACGCAGGGCTCAACACAGAGGTTACAAAATACAAATGCAGAGTTTTTTTCTTTTCGAGCGGGGGGGGGGGCGAAAACAAAGCAGAAAAAAAACAAAAGTGGGGACAACGATGAAAAAAAAAAAAAATCACAAAACGTTTGAGGTATTTACAAAAAAATACGAAATAATACAGAAAATTCCCAATAAATGGGGAAGTTATCCGTGGAAAGAAAAACCTACGGAAAAGACCACGGTAACCTCGGTCCTTAGTGTCACAATTTGTTAAATAAAATTCCTTTTATTTATGCAAGAAACGTAAGTAACTCTGTTTACAAAATTTAAAACGTTTTATATAATCATGGTCAAGGTGGCTTCGTCATTTATACGCCCCATTCTTGCTACATGTATCCATCTTTTTTCGAAACATTTGCTAGACAATACTTGCCTCTCTACTCTCACCTTCCTTTTCAAGTGATACTTGAAAAAGTTGATGAGAGATTGACCAGAGAGGAAAGTGTTTGTCTCTAATCCTTTCAGACGCGTCCACCAGATGCATTCTTTCGCCATAGCCACAAGTACGATAAATACAGCTCTTCCATCCCGTTTAAAGGAAGGAGACGTGACGATATTGACGATAGACTCGGTTGATAAACCGACTCGTCCCACACATGACAGCAGTCGTTCGACATAAGCCCACAGCTCCGAAATGGTTGGACACTGCACGAGTGCGTGCAGGACGGTTTCGTCGCTCTGACCGCATCTCAGGCAGGTCGGACCCGCATTTCACGAGCCGTGTCTATAGAGCTTATCCCGAACGGGTAGCGCTTCTCGGTAGCACTGCCAGGCCAGGGATCTCTGGAAGTTGTCCATAGGTCCCGGCACGAAAGTCGTCCTGAACAGGCGGGTCAGATATTTCTCGTCGACGCCCAGGTTCGCCCCGATATCGTCGTCGTACCTGCCCTCCACTAATCCCTTATAGAGTGACTTCGTTGTGATACAGCCGCTCAAGGTCGACCCGGGACGGCAAAGTTGATGCAGAGCAACGCGATACTCACGGTGTCATTCGCCATTCCTCGGCCTCTTTTTGATCCACGACTGCAGCACGGTCATGGAGACGAGCTGCGGGAAAGCGCGTTGCACAAACGGTGACCACACCTGCTCACCGTCGTCTACGTAGAGCCGGAGATGTCACAGTCTCAGCGCATGTCTGCGCATCATCAACCACGGCATGCCCAGCCCTCCTTTCAGCGGGTGTTGGCAACAAACGGATCGCCTCACCATCGGAACGCTTCCTTTCCACAAAAAGCGGAAGACGATGCGCTCCATTTCGGTGATGGCGCGATCGGGACAAGGCACGACGGTCAGGCGGTATTCGATGACGGACGCGATGTACGCGTTCGCCAACTCCGCCCGACCTTTTAGGGACAGCTTCCTCTCGGACCATTGCCGGCAGAGAGTGGCCACCCTACTCGTTATCTCGTCCCAGTTCTTCTCCGTTTGCAGGTCCGGACCGAACCAGACTCCGAGCAACTTGACCGAACCGTCCGTCCAGCGTCCCACTACTGAGGCGCTGCCGGACGGTATGGGCTTGCTTCTCCAGGTGCCGAGCAGCAAACCCACCGACTTATCCCGGTTGATTTTCGCTCGGTAGCACTGCCAGGCCAGGGATCTCTGGCTAGACGCTATAACGGTGACGTCGTCCTCGTACGCCGACACGCTCGTCCCGCACCCCAGTTCTCGTGGGATGCCCCTCAGCATCGCCAGCTTCCGCAGTATTGGCTCGAGAGTCAATACGTACAGGAGCGGCGACAGGGGGCATCCCTGACGGACCGAACGTGCAATGTCGAAGGGTCCCGATAGACGTCCATTGACGCGAACAACCGAACGGATGCCTGTGTACAAAGCAGCCATCCAGCCGCGGAAAACAGGACCGAAACCGGCCGCTTCGAGGACGGCCTCCGAGTATCGATGGTCTACCCTATCGAAAGCTTTCGATTGATCCAAATTGATCAGGGCCCCACCCATGCCAGGTTCCTTGACTACCCTCTCTATGATGTAGCGCATCAGATGGAGGTTGTCATCGATGCTCCGACCCGGCACGGCGCACGTCTACTCCGTGCCGACCAATTTCTCGATGTTAAGCGCCAACCGCTCGGGTAACACCTTGGCCAAAATTTTCAAGTTTGCATTGAGCAGAGTGATGGGTCTAAAGTTATCTATGGCTTCCCGCTTGTTTGGATATTTCTTCAGCAGCGTTACCGCTCCTCGGCTCACAAAACCAGGAATGCTCCCGTTCTGCTGCCAGTTGCCGTACACGGCCGCCAAGACGTCTCCAAACAGGTCTGGCATACAGTTGTAAAGCTCGTAGGGGAGACCATCCAAACCCGGAGATTTGTCCGCCGTGATGACCCCTTCGCAGCACTCCACCTTTCTTGCCTAGAGTTGTGGCAAGCTGTGCAGGTAGGCACTAAAGTCCACCCTGCCTTCTCGCTCGCCACTCCTCCCGAACAGTCGGGCAAAATGCCACTGAAACGTCTCGCACATCTTGCTCGGCTCGAGCAATTCGCGCCCCTGTTCGTCTCGCGGCTCCAACACCTTCATTCCTCAGAGCACGCATCCTTGCCCTGACAGCACACCCTTCGTGTTTAGCATTGAAATGTTGGTCGAGGGCCAACCTCGCCGCTAAAACGTCGGATTCGATGCCACTTCGCAATACCTCTTCTAAATTTATCACTAGCTTCCCCTCTACTCTGTTCCTCTCTACAGCTATTGCCCTGCTATACCTTATTGCTTCCGCCCTTACTGCTCTCTTGAGGGCAAACCACCATTTGTTGTTGACGATGGCTCCCGTCAAAGCCCTGTTTACTAACGTGCTAATCCGGTCTCTGAAAACCTGTCTCGACGGGAAAGACGCGTTTAGTTTCCAGTAACCAGGTCCCTGCCTATGTGCCTTATCTAAATCTAGCGTACACGTCACAAGTTTGTGATCCGTGTAGCTGACTATGTGGAATTGTGGACATCCTAAACTATCTCTATCTCTTGTCCTACACACTATCCTATCTAGATACGATCTCGACGACCCAATGCGGTTGCTCCAAGTCCACTTTGGCTCATTTGGGTGGTCGATTCGGTACCTGTCAGAAAACTGGAAGCGTCTGAGCAGGTCTCTGAGGCCTTTGCATCCACTTCTAGTTTTGTCACTCCCCACGTTGTCTAGATGCGTGTCCAAGGTAGCATTCCAATCCCCCACTAAAAGTAAGGGACGAGACGTTCCCAGGAATACTTCTAGACATAAACTGCCAGCAGCCGAAAAGCGCCTCCATCGCTGCCGTCCACAACTAGGACAACCAGTCTACCCTGCGGGTCCGTAAATATCGTCTTTACTTGGAGATCCAGACTCTTGCGAAAAAGAACCGCCGTGCCACTACCCCCCATCCTCGGCAGACAGGGAGAAAAATAAATGTTAAACTATCCGCTAAACATGGACTTTAGGGCCCGCGGTTCATGGAGTCTGGTCTCACTAATGGCTATGATATCCAAATTGTGTGACTTGATGTCATTTAAGAGGTACCCTTGTTTCCAAGGGGACCCCAAGCCACGCACATTCACACAACCAATCTTCACCATGATTCTATTTATACGTGTGCTTTAAAGCACAAAACAAAAAGAACAGCGTGTTACTTACCGTTAGAAAGTTTTCTTTCCTCCTTGGATTTTTCACTAAGGAGGCTATTGTACAATTTCTTGCACAAATATTTTTGACATCCCCCTTCCGAGTTGGGGTAGAGGGATTTTATTGTGTTGTGTAATGCTGGTGTTACATGAATAATTTTAATGTGTTTTGGCGGTGTTGTACGTGGGTGGTTGTTGGTTTTGATGTCGTTATTTGTGATGTTTGTTTTAGAGTTGATGTAATTCATCAACTCTGTGTTTGTACTGTCTATTGCTGTTAGCATTGTTTTTTTTTATATTACTATTGGTGTTAGTAGTATTTTCGGGAGATGTGAATCTCCCTGCTTTGTTTGTGTTTGCATTTTGTTTTGTTTTCTTCTTACTGCGCTTCCTCTTTCCTTTCGTAGCTATTTTCCACTCCTCCCCACTCTCTTCATCCGATGATGAGAGTTCTGAGGAGTCAGAAAGAGGTAACGGCAAATTTTGTGCGTCTGTGTGTGTTTCTGAGAGTGTTTGTGTTGCTGTTTTTGTTGGTGTTGGCTGCTTGTTATTTGTGTGTGGTGTATGTGATATGGGGGAGGGAGAGGCAGCCTTGGAATTTTCTTTTTTTTTTTCTCTTCTGTTTCTGTAGTCTTCTCTGTTGTGGTTATTGCTGTTGTTGTTTTTTGTGTTGCTGGTGGTGTTGGTAGTAAGGTTTTTCTGTTGGGGGTACTTGGTAGTTGCTTCTGTTGTTGTTGTTGTTGTTTTTGTTTAGCGGCCAGAGGCAGTCCTTTTTCAGATGTGCCTCGCTGTTGCATAGGCAACAGCGAGGTCGCCTGCTCTCTACCACCACATAGAGCTTGTGGTCCTCTACCAGTCTAATGTCTGGAGGAATTTTCTGTGAAGCCTCCTCCGTGATGTGGAGAAGGATTTCCAGATTTTTCCCTCCCCAGTTCTTTTCCTCTACGACCGTAATCTCCAAAATATTTGCCTCCTCCATTTCGAGGCATACGGCCGATATTAGCCATTGGGTGTCCACTTCTGATGGCACATTTTTTTATAATTACTTTGGTCACTCTCTGTCCAAGATAACTCGGTATCATCACCAAGTTATCTGTGCGGAGAGAGAGTGTCGAAAATTGCTTCGCTAAATTTTCATTTAAGAATCTCACCTGTACCGTTCCAAATTTTCGTCCTCACGTGACATGCTCTTGATGAGCCCATACAGGTTTAAGACACATCTCTTATCTCTCCTAAAATTTTCTACACGTCTGGTTTTTGTGTTTACCAGTTTATAAATGATGCATTTTTTTGTTTTTTTTTTCTATAATTTCTTTTGAAATGTTTATTTTAACATCATGGCCTTTTTTCGTAAGAAGGGATTTTGTGTCTTTAATTTGTTGTTGTGTGAATGTCACTATTGTTCTTTTTTCCTTTATAGCATCTGCGAAATTTGTTTTTTGTTGTGCTGGCGGACATGTTCTTTGGAACATTTTTGTTTATGTTGGTGTTGGTACTGCCGGGTTCAAAGGTGGTGGTAGTGGCAGCAGATTTTGTTGAACAGGTGGTGTTGTGGGTGCTGACGGCCGATAAATTTGCGTCCTTGCTGTTGTTGTTGTTGTTGTTGTTGTTGTTGTTGTTGTTGTTGTTGTTGTTGTTGTTGTTGTTGTTGTCGTCGGTGGTGGTAGTGGTAAGAGGGCTGTTAGTAGCTGTAATCGCCGTCTTTGTGACGTTTACAGCAACTGCGTTCCTGTCACTGTGTGAGTACGTGCTACTCTGTTCTATTTTCTCTTCTGGCATCTGAAGCCTCGGGAAATGGTCATCAAAAGAACAAGACAAGCGTTCCGAAATTGTGTTTCTCCACATTTTTCAAATGTCGAGAAGGAAATTTTTGTATTTTGTTAGGGCCGAAACTGCCCCTGGGGGCCAATTCCTGCCTTTGAAAATACACAAAAATGAAGCCTAGGTGCTTCGCAACAAAAATATTTAAAAATTCCAACAAAATGTGGACAATAAAAGGTCAAACAAACGTCTACCTCTGTAGCCGATGTGACAGCACGTCCGTCAGATAGATAGATAGATAGATAGATAGATAGATAGATAGATAGATAGATAGATAGATAGATAGATAGAGAGATAGATAGACAGAAATACACACACGCATATGTATAATATTTTATAAAAAATATAAGGATATAAGGATATTGTTTAAATCAATATCGGTGGATTAGGATGCAAGTTCTTTTTTTTTTTGTTGTTTGCATATATAGTGTGCGTGTGTTTGTTATACTATATATGCTGTGTGTGTGTGTTGTAGATATATCTGAAATGCACTGCATAAACAGTCCATCTTCCCAAATCTTTCCTTCTTTCTCTCCTCCTCTCTGTCCTATAGTTATTCGTTCAATAGGTAGATCTTTGTGCAACATTTCAGGATGTGTGTCTGTAGAATTTTCCAGCAATGGTTGTTTCTCAATAACGTTAACTACCACTATTATAGGTTTGTGTTATATAGATAGATACATAGAGAGAGAGAGGGGGGAGAGAGAGAGAGCGACAGAGACAGACAGACAGACAGATAGAGAGAGAGAGAGAGAGGCACAGACAGAGACAAAGCCAGAGACAGACAAAAAGAGAGACAGACAGAAGACGGACATATAAACAGACAGACAGACAGATAGATAGATAGATAGATAGATAGATAGATAGATAGATAGATAGATAGATAGATAGATAGATAGAGAGAGAGAGAGAGAGAGAGCGAGAGAGAGAGAGAGAGCGAGAGAGAGAGAGAGAGAGAGAGAGCAAATGCTTCACGACTAGATGATAGACTTTGGCGCCATAGAACACAATTTTTCCTATTACAATGTTATACTGCTAAAACATTTCATGGTTTATACTCACAAAAAGGCACCAAAAATAAACGCCGAAATCTAAGGAGGGAAAATCGAGTTATCTAACTGTAAATTTGGTGCGGGGTTTACGTTTCTCACCTATTTTATTAATTCTGTCAGAAATAAACATCACTTGTTTCTCTGAACTTTTGGGTGGGTGGGGCAGCGGTGAGGCCTTTTTGCTTGTTCTTTGCACTGCTTTGTAATGCAGTTATTGATTCAATTATTCTTGTGTGTGGTTATACATGCCATGATTCTACTTCTATTTTTTTCTTGTTGCTATTGGTATTGTTGTCGATGCACTTTACTTTTACATTTTTTTTTTCTATTCGCTGTTGTTGTTTTAACTAGAGCCGTCGATCATCTCGTAGACATTCAACGACCTTCCAGAAGTGACGCTCCCATCATTTGTAGTATATGAATGATTAACTAAGTTATCTACTTTAACATTTTTTTAAAGAGATGATAGAGGGATTTCATTATTCAGTTTGACAAAATAACACAATTGCAAAGATTTCTATGTGTAGACGCGCCATCTATTCAGCGCCATTGTTGTTCTTCCTGTTGCTGTTATGGTTCTTACTGGCTCTCTAGATATACTTTGTAGTTGTTATATTTGTTAAATATTCTTGTTTTTATGGTTCCTGGGTTCTCACATTTAAGGTGTTGCTAAGCATACAATGTGTTCCTTGTTGCTTCTTCTTACTAATTGGGCGCTAGAATAAACAAAATGTTATCGAACCGAATACCAAACCAGACATGAACGTGTAAACTTTTAGTTAAAGACGTTCCAACCATGTGTAGCGCCTGCTTTATCAGATATAGTTTATCTTAGATATTATCTGTTTTGTTTTGTTTTTTGTTTATATATAAGGCAGCAGACTAAGTTATGTCTGACATTTCGAACGAGCGAGTGGTGACTCCGTCCTCCGTTCAGTTACATATAACCTGTAATACTGATGACTGAACTGAAAGTAAGACTCTTTAGAAATACATCGACCTCAGCTACAAAATGAAAGGATAGGAAAATATTACATTTATAATCCCTAAAATTCACTCCATAATTGCCCACGGGCATATGGCGTAGTGGTTAAGAGCGCGGGCTACTAACACCAAGATTCCGAGTTCGTTTCCAGGCAGTGACCTGATTAATGATAATAACATTTAAAAATACCTTAGGAATGAGAATCCATGTTCGAAATTTCCCCAAGACACCTGATGAAAGCTGGAGGATATATCAGCCAAAACAAATATCCGTCAAGTGTAAATGATGTACGTAATTCCTCATCTCTTTGATATATTACAGAAAAGTGCTTTCAAGTTGTAACAAATAACTGATCAATTTCTTACAGCTATATGTACATCAGCATCTAGAGGGAGTAGATTCCTTCCTTTCAGGTTCATTTTTGTAAACATGTAATAGAGTTGAGAATATCCGGAATGTCTTTCCAGTGGATCGTTTTGTAACCAATAAGCTAAACCCGTCACAAATCTTAGAAATGCTTGCGACTAGTTTTCAAAATGGTTGATAGAATTATATGTCTGTAATTTCTATTAATCCCATTACATTGTAAAGAAGTAGTGATATATTTTTCATTTATTTCCCTCATTACTAGTATTTACTATATGACACAGTGACCTGAAAGTTAAGCTGTTCTTGATAGTAGGAATTGTTACGTAATTATATGTAGTTCAGCGAAGTGACTAGGAGCGTTCTGCCTCCCTCAATCCACTGGAAATAGTGGAAATCAATAACTAAAGAACCGCTAGTTAACTGATTTTACACTACCACTTATATCTTTAGTCATTGTTTCTTTCACTTCACCAATAATCATGGTGGTGCTGCAAAATTAGAATAGAAGAGTTACACAGTAGGTTCAGGCGTGGCTGTATGGTAAGTAGTTAGCTTCCCAACAATATGGTTCCGACTTCAGTCCCACTGTGTAGCACAGTTTCTTCTACTGTAGCTTCAGACCAACCAAAGCCTTGTCAGTGTATTTGGTAGACGGAAACTGAAAGAAGTCCCCCGTATATATACATGTGTATGTGTGTGTCTGTGTTTATGTTCGTCCCCAACCACCGCTCGACTGCTGAGATCTACATCATCCAAAGTGTTCGTAATCCTTTTCTGACAGAGTGAATTAATGAAGATACACCTGCTTATTCTACCAATTCCACTAGACACAAAATTGTATATTCAAAAGATCAAGTGATCTACAGTTGCTTAGTGATAGACTTGTTGTTAAGTCTAAAGTCTTGATATAAGATTGTGCAATAGTTGTATACGTCACTGCAAGCTAAGCGAACCTCAAGAATCGGTAGTCAGATTAAAATACTGTGGAATTTATTTGTATGAGATGTTACGAGCACTATGGAATTAAAAGTCTTTCTTTTAGATAAATTATGTAATAGTGAGAATATACGAACCAAAAACTCATTGATTGCTTGACTGCTATTCTAGATACTCGACCAATGAAGACGCCACCTATATTTACCTATATATTTATATATATATATATATATATAAGGAGTCTGTTGAGAAGGAAGTATATTTACTTTGGTGAACGAGACAAGAAAATAGATATAAGTGTATGATTTTGATTTGTTATCTGATTATCCGACTTAAATAATTCCAACATTGAATCATACACCAACCTGCATATACTTATTGCTCTTTTTGATATTGTCTTCTCCATGACTAATGTCTCTCTGGACAAAATGTTCTCTCATATACACTATCTTTCTTTCAATTTTTCTTTTCTCTTTTTCCCTTCTTTACCGCTCACCATTCTAGGAAGACATTCAACGTGTTTGATCAGTAAAAATAATTTGATATGCTCATAAAAATAACTGCTTTTAACAATAACAGCATTCACTACACAATACCATAGACACAATTCTGTGTACAATAAAGCTTCGGTTATGTCGAACGTACGAATAAATAGCCTTTTGTTATCTGAAAATACCCGCTTCTGTTTACATGAAGATAAGCATCACGAAAGAATATTTCACTGATCATTGCATTGATTGATGAAATTATAAAACCGAGAGATATTAACCGGATTATTTTTATCTCCAATATTCTGATGAACTTTGTGTTAGATTCAAACTACTAATGTCGCGACAAAGTAAAAAAGAAAATTGCATTGGATATATTGCCCTGATATTAATGCGTTTCACAAAAGTAACATTTGATACTTTGTTTCATATTCAAAGTAGCCATTCTCAATGTATAAAGAGACTGAGCTTAACATATATACATGCATGTATACTTATACACACATATATATGCATATTTATGTAGTATGAATATATACATACACACACACACACATATACATATATATATAACACATTAATACATATACATGTAGTATATAAAATTATATATAAATATATATATGAAGAGAAAGAGAGAGGAACGAAATCAACACTTATATAGAAACATGTGTATATATATATATATATATATATATATATATATATATATATACATGTGTGTGTGTGCGCGCGTGTATTTACGTATATATATATATATGTGTATATATATATATATATATATATATATATATATATATATATATATATATATATATATATATATATATATATATATATATATATATATATATATATATATATATATATGTACGGGGGGTTACACTTCTACAGCTCCTTTTAATTTGTACGCCGCAACAAATGCATTTCACACTATTTGCATATGAGTCCTAGACCGTCCATTCATTTCGTTCCGAGGTGATCCGAGTACATGGCATTGATAAGGATAATAATGGCGACATATCTGTTTCTACAACTTTCTGTCACTTCGGTGCGAAGATGCCTTTCCTGGTGTGGGATATTTAATGTTCGTTAACACTTACTGTCATGTAGGGAGACTTCCTGGACCCTGTCTTTTTCCCTTAACGTTAAAAACTACATAGGTAAAATATTCCTGTCTATCTTAAACAAACATTTTCTTGAAAATCACAGGTACAGATAAAAAAACATTTTACAAGCGCTCAGTACTGCCATAATATGAAGAACATAATTACACTTTAGCGCCATCATGAGCCTACTCCCAGTTGTAACTGCTGAGACACAGGAAACTGTCCACTCGACCAGCGATGCATGATTAAGTCCTTCATATATGAGTCAAAAGTTACAACAATGCTAGATGATAAGATAACCGAGAAGGAGAGTTCCATCGAGTTATGTGAAAGCGACTCCAGAAAT
>NC_142934.1:93883578-93893578 GCF_046866305.1 Octopus bimaculoides | reverse complement strand
GATCGTCACTTAATAATTTATATCTATTTGATCTAAGGGCAAAAATAGATACATATCTACAAATGTTAATTTAATGTGTCTGGATATGCACATTTGTCATTGGCTATTAATTACAACTTGATTTGTAAAGTATAATGGTTCAAAGTTAGAGATGAGGAAGCTGTCTTCATACTAAATAATTATAGAGTAGTACATAAATACATAGAGTAGCATCTCATATGTACGGTAGTGAGTTGGAAGACTTCGATAATATCAGGCAAATTCTGTGTGGTGTTTGGAAACTGGAAATGACAAGCAACGAACATAAGTTAAATATCAACCGATCAATGATTTTAGGAAATTAATAGAATGCAGTTCTGTGTGGATATGACTTTAAAGTCGACTAGATAAACACAAAATATATTTTGAGATTATGAGATTTTCTCATCAAAGCATATTCATCTTAATGGATTATTGTTCACCAAATTGGTTTAACGACAAGAATAACTTCTGAATCCCTTATCTATTTTTTTAAAAACTAGATTTGATGATATTATGGGAGTTAGATTTCTACTTGTTTTTAAAACGCACTAGAAAGTTTTGTTCTTTAAATAACATATTTTCCATAATTCGAATTTATTTCATTCACAATGATGCTTAAATAAGACCCTACCAAATATGTATTCAACATGTGAAGAACGTTCTCTTTATGTCATTTGCTCTAGTGAGGATGATTATGACTGTCAACATTAATGCAAACATTCACAATCATATATATATGATTATTTTGCTAGCAAATGAAATTTTCTTCGCTAATAAGATCTAACAAGTGCGAAGCATCTGTAGTGTCTTTAAATTCTGGATTTAAAGACGTGAGTTACGAACTTGCATTGTCTTTTGTTTTAGAAAACTTTGAAGCTGCTGGTATTCTAATTTGCTTGTCATTAAATTTTTAACAAGCCTAAATCGATTATTTAATCTCATTGTAAGCATAATGTCATATTGCATGTGAAAGATCCTACCTCCAGCTATTGAGTATACATCATATCTTTAAGCTAGCCCTTTTTTAAGAACTTGGTGATGTGGATAATATCGACTCCAAATTCTTATAAGTTTTTATGATATGAACATGCAAACCCAAGTTTGATGAAAAACAATGTCGATAAGGACAGATGTTGCACTTGGGAGTATAAAATCGAATATAAATTTCTGGCCGTCACTAATTTTTAATTCTTTTAACACTATAATCTTATAAGATTATAACCTTATTTCGTTCGTTCAGTAGATATTGTATTTTATATATATTGAGTTTGTTATTTTGCGTGCAACAATGTCGGCTGTGTATTCGGATGAGTATTTTCTAATTGCCGTGCATGGTATTACGGGAGAATTTAATTATTCTATCATTTTAGATATACAAAGTATAATATAAGATGCTGAAATCATAAATCTGCGAATCTATTTCGTGAATCTTAATTACTTTTCCTTACATCAGTAATTTTAATTGACAACCAACGAAAGTTCTTACATCTACCAGACTTCTTAAACATCTTAGAAGCTCGACTCTAAACAAATCCTTTAATATTTTTTGAAAATGTAATATAATGCAATACAATACCTCTTCAAATACCTGGAAACTTATCCATTTCTTTAACATCATTAGTCATGGCTTAAAGCAAGACGTTGCTCGGAACAACTTTTGATTTCAATATGCACCTCACTGCACTTCTTTTATATAAAGCAGACTTAATGTCAACTAAAACTTTAACAAATTACGAAAACATTCTCCTGTGGTTCCATAACACTTGGATGGTATTTAAATGTACTGCTCCTATATAATGGAACGATTGTAGCTCTTTAAATAGAATTATTTTAGTTACATTAGTCACTATTAGAGCCACCAAAACGTGAAAGAAAATACATGGCTGTGTTCTGAAGTATTTAAGTATATTTCTTTTGTACTTCGTTTCCTATGTGACTAATATAATTTCTTGTATAAGCTCAACGAGCATATAACAAATTGAATAGAAGTATGCATTGTAATATCCAGATATCTTTCATGTAATATCCATATATAAGACAAACTTCAAAATATTGCCTGGTCGTATTACTAATCTTATCTCATATTTACATCACGTGAAAGAGACTCATACATTGCAACTTATTTCATTATTCCATCATGCTTATATCTAGTATCACTAATTATAGCGATATCCATTCATTTTTAAACGAACAAGAAATATCTCTTCATTTTCCATGCTATGGAAGTAACTCTGCGTGTTTGCACGATATTATATGCCATATCAATTAAAACAATATTTATTCCTTTCATTCTATCATAATTTATCTTTGAATCTTGTGATCCTAAATATGCACATGCGTGATTTACGTTCCTACAATTTAGCTAAGCGTTCTCATTAGTAGCAGGAGCAGAAACTTGTGGTATTAAGATACCGTGTTTTAATTTCTGATTTCAAATCTCAACGACAGCCATGGCATTTAATCGTTCACCGTTGCATACATAATCAACAATGAAAATTAAAATCAACAACAAAATGCGTTATCGAAACCAGATAGTTTCCTAAAATATGTGATCCTGTGCCAAGGTCTGATATTCTTTGAATGATTCCAAAAAAAAAAAAAGGGACAAAAAATGCACGGCTGATTTCACATTCATACAGATTAGATTAACTTAAATGCATCTAACATGTGAGCGGTTTACTCCTTTGATAATGTAGAATTACTTTTACCGCATCAATTATACTTTGATGTGAAGTGCATGTCCACGTTTGTGCTACATCGTTTGAAAATTAATTAGAAAATTTTACATAGATTGCCTTATTTTGTTCGTTCAGTAGATATTGTATTTCATATACATTGGGTTTGTTATTTTGCGTGCAACAGTGTCGGCTGTGTACTCGGATGAGTATTTTCTACATGCGGTGCACGGTATTACGGGAGAATTTATGCGTGACCTGTGCCGGATGGAATTGTGGGAAATATACTATTGAATGGAATGTGTGTGACAAACGATGGGGCTGTGACTATTTGTAGACGGTATGCTTTGTTGTAAGTCATGTCTCATTTTAACCCCATTTGTTTGAATCTAGTTATATAGAATACTTACGCTTATTTTAGTAAACTTCTATTCAGTATTTTCTCTAACAAAATCCTTATACTTTGATATATTTCTCCGTATATTTCTGGGCGATAATTGTGTTCGAAAGGGGAACTTTTATCAGGATATAAATATACATTCGTTTTTCTGTATTTGATACTTATGTCTGGACTGTTCACTTTGGTCTCATCGTTAATATCGTCAGGCCTGTCCCAGGATATTGTAAATAGATTACTTTTCATACGCATTCGTTTCTGCCTCTCTTTGCCACATCTCAGATTCTATGTCAACATCTCGGCATATCTCCACTGCATGTAATGGTGAACTCAAATGCAGCTGTGCATACTCATTTATATAAGGACAGAGCATCCAGAAACGAAATGCTCAATAGATATACTGCGTTCAGTTCATCGTCTACATTTTACATCAGATTTATTGTTTTACTATAAAGTAAGTATATTGTTTTGTGGCTAACCATTGAGAATCTGCAACTAAAAGTAGACATTCCCTTTCAGATTCTATTTGTGGTGATCTACGTTATTGTTCCACTTCACTCTGACTAATTTCTTCATCGAATTCCGCGAGTATTAACCATAGATCCGTATTCCTCTACATATTTGTCTTTGGTGTGCTCTGGAGACTCAACTTGATTTTAGTCTTTGTTCTTTATTATACCTTTCTGTTTTTTGGCAAGGATAGTTTTTAATAGAGTAGCCAAATTATCGAAAATATGCAAGTATTGTTGTTTCGAGCTTTTGCCGAACATCAGAATCTGACCAGAACCAAAGTATTTGCTGGTACTAAATGATATGCATAAATTCTCGTGGTTTTTAAATAGCTGTCTGTATCAACTTTTGTTTTCATATATTGAGGAAATTGTATTTTTATTAATCCAATAGTATGTAAATATATATATATATATATATATATATATATATATATATATATATATATACATATATATATCTTTCCAATACAATTCATGTCAATGATTTTGCTGTGTTATTTTTTGTATATATTGTCGGCTATTAAAACTGGTACATTTGATAGCTTATACTTCTTTTAATGCTAGTGGCAACCATGATCTGGTGTTACCCTGATCTCTCATTTTTGTATTTCATTTTCTGAAACTGTGAAATACTGACAAAAAAAAAACCTTCATATAATCAAACCATACCATGCTCAGAGATTTCATTCGCTCTTTATAGCCTTCATTTATGGCTTTTTCTTCTTCGGATTTCACTGAACATTGGAGTCATAACACCGTTCTATTAAACTATTGTTCAAGATGATAATTTATACAGTTTATCCTGAAATTTGGAGCGTTCTTAGCTGATTGTATTTTGCCGTATCTGGAATATATTTCGTGTGCTTATTTATGGCAGTTAATTTGTTGGTTTAATGTATATTTGTTGGTTTAAGGTATATTAAGTCGAGTGTTTTAATAAGAAAGTATATTGAAGTTGTCTGCTATTAGGGTAGGAAATTTGGGTACAAAGTAGAAAGAATCTTTCTCACGTTAGTTATTTTTTTTCCGTGTATTTCGCGAATATATAATTACGAAAAATACAATTATCTATTTAAATTAAATTCAATTTCATCATTTAGTGACATTTTGATGGGAGTTTGTACTGACAACGAAATCGAGATGATCCATTATTCTGCTTTTCACATATCAACCGCAAGTTCCCGTTTTTTCCGTAATGCAAATTGTAATTTCATTGAAGTAGTTGTGTTTTTATCGATGAAGATGTTCTTTTTCGATGAGCAGAAATGCCAGCTTATACTTCTCCGCAGGGCATATAACCACTATCCCAACTCTTGTATTTCGTAAGTTTTACCAATACAGACACCCATGAGAGTGTCATCGGGTTTTATTTAAGTGTAGTTTTATTGTATTATTTACCAATCAGTGGTTTTGTTTACGATAGGTAGGTAGATAGATAGATAGAGAGAGAGAGAGAGAGCGATAGAGAGATAGAGAGAGAGTGAGAGAGATATATAGATAGAGATAGATAGATAGATAGATAGATAGATAGATAGATAGATAGATTGATAGATAGATAGATAGATAGATAGATAGATAGATAGATAGATAGATAGATAGATATTCAATACAGCATATTTTACGTATATTTCTTTAAAGGACAACAGCTGCGGTGTTCGTCCAAGAAATATCCCTTTAACGACGTATCACGTTAAAAAGTACTATATACTTAAGATAGGAGAAGCAAAATCGTGCTAGAAGTGCTAGTTGCTGCATATCAATGACATGCACTCGTGCCACATCCGAATCAAAATCGTATCTACTAGTTGGAAGTGAATAAACTATCTGTTAGTTTCCAATGGCACTGCATAAGCCCAATGAATTTGAATTAAGCAGCAACTGAGGCAAAAGACGAATCTGTTCCTCCCGGCATCATTTCTGGAGTGATTTTGTCTTTTAGTTGTAAAGAATATTCATGATTTTTAACACTGTACGTCTTGCACACTTGATATTCTGTCTCCGATGATGGAATACACAGTATATGGAAACGTGGATCAACACATTGATCCATTTCTTGGGATATCCCAACAACAGTTATAAAACAATAATCTAGTATTTTTATTCTATACTTGCTTAATTCGCTTCACCATTAAACTAATTCAAATGAATTGATAAGCTTGTCCTGCCTTGACTCTGCTTTCCTCTTCTTTTAATTATACCTACTGGCTCGAAGATAGGCTGTAGATAACCAATTCTCTCCCTAATGGACAGTGGCTACCAAAATATGTTTGTGACATGTCTTAAATGCTAAAAGTAAATTCACTGCAGTTACCGTGGAGAAACTGTCTCTTATGGTAAAACGGTATAAAAAGAAAATATCTGTCCAGTGTCACCATCTATCAGGATTCCAAGAGATCGATGTTCCTAGCTCCTTAGCTGTTACCAATGAGAAATACCTAACAGAGGAGAGACTTCTGGAGAGACCTTATTAAAATTATAGCTTTAACTAAAATACAGTCAACAACATTGATTAATTTGCGCCGGTAGGCGGCCAGGTCATGGAAAGTACCGTAATATTAGCGCCAAAACAGTGTTTAGTCATAAGCAAAGTTTAGGCGAGTTAAAATATGTTTGTGACATGACTTTCCAGTCAAATAATGAGGGCAATTATAGCTGTATTAATCAATGACATTCTGTCTACACTTCATTCAACGTTCACAAATGTATGAAATTTATTCATGTTTCATGCTATAAAATTCCACCAGGTACTTTTACACAATATTTGTGTCTGAAAATGAGCAGCAGTTGACTGGGGGTGTAGCTCTCTCCTTCCTTGCAACTGTCACATCTTTGTTGAGTCAGTGTTTCAAAGTTGAGGGAACCAAAACATTGTCTTGCCTATTTTTGAATGGTCGTGATTACAGTGAAATTAAGATCCAGCAGTCAGCCCACCATCGCGAACGTATACAGCTTGGAAAACATATCTCATGTTAATTACGAATTAACATGTACATTTTCCAGGCTACACTCTTTCGGGGTGGTGTGCTAACTATTATGTCTTAATTTCACTCATTTAAAACAATGTAATTATATTTCATGCCTAAATTGCCTTCAAATTGCCAATTCAAAGCTTTCCAATATATTCCCCTATTATCAGGTATATGTATTTATATGATAGATATAACGGATGTGGCCTGAATAGTGACGTTAAATTTCATGTTTTTACAAAAAAAGTACAATATTACGAAATATGAGAGAAAGGCGCACTATTGGATCTCATCCGATATATATTTTATTCTATACATACATATACACACACGCGCAAACACGCTCACACACGTCCACACATACGCACGGAGACACACACATATATATGTATGTGTGTATGTAGGCGTGTGTGCATGAGTGTAAGTACTATGTGTGCTCATATATATATATATATATATATATATATATATATATATATATATATATATATATATATATATATATATATATATATGTATGTATATATATAAAGTTTCAGTCGTTTCGCTAGTAACTTGAAAGCGTTGGTTGGGTTTTTGTCCTCTCCCTCACACACAAACACATACACACAAACTAAACCACACTCAACACGCGCGCGCGCGAACTCTCAAACAGAAACACGCACATACAAGACAGTCGTTGGAATTTAACTAGCGATATATGAGAAGGAAAAAAAAAAACGGTGTTGAAAGATGAGGGTGAAACGGTTAAATGGGAGGAGTCGTTAAGCCTGAATTAGAGGGTGTGTAAATATTGAAGGTGGAGTTTATTGGTGTCCTAGGACTGTATGTTGAATATTCATGTGCACACGTCCTTCCTCTATTACGTTGTGGCGTAGTAGTATATTGAAGCAGTGAGAAAGATAAGGAATAAAGGACAACTAGGTAAGAGAGTTGGAATATATTTGCAGAGAGAATGAATAAATTTTGTGTGAATAAGAGATAAGCAGTATAGAGGATTAGAGAGAGAGATGGGGAGAGGTCGGACATAATAATAAACAATGAGAAACACTGCAAGGTGGAACAAACTATGGGCAGAGAAAGAGAGAGAGAGAGAGAGAGAGAGTAGGAGCGAGGAAGAAGGAGAGACAGAATATAAGAGAGAGTAGGAGACATGGAAGAAGAGAGAGCGAGGGAGAGAGCGAGGGAGAGAGCGAGAAGAGCGAGGGAGAGACAGAGAAGGGCGAGGGAGAGAGAGAGAAGAGCAAGGGAGAGAGAGAGAAGAGCGAGGGAGAGAGAGAAGAGCGAGGGAGAGAGAGAAGAGCGAGGGAGAGAGAGAAGAGCGAGGGAGAGAGAGAAGAGCTAGAATAGCAGAGGTTGAGAGTAGGAGTAGTTTATTCATGCGGATATGACACAGAGTATGTCACAAGCACACATACAAGTACAATTACCAACAAAATAAAAATATCACAAAATATTATTCACACGCTTACATCAATATATATATATATATATATATATAAGCAGGAAGAATAAAGTGCGTGTGTGTATGCATGTGTGTGCGTAAGGGTATATATACATAATATATATATGCGTGTATATATGTGCATGTATGTATATGCATTTGTGTGCGTGCGTATGCGTGTGTGTGTGTGCGCGAAGATATGAGTTTGGTGTCGTATATGTGCAGAGAGATATATTACATAGGCGTAGGAGTGGCTGTGTGGTAAGTAGCTTGCTTACCAACCACATGGTTCCGGGTTCATTACCACTGCGTGGCACCTTGGGGCAAGTGTCTTCTACTATAGCCTCGGACCGACCAAAGCCTTGTGAGTGGATTTGGTAGACCGTCGTATATATATATATATATATGTATATGTATACGTGCTTATATGTTTGTGTGTCTGTGTTTGTCCTTCCCGCCAGCATCGCTTGACAACCGATGGTGGTGTGTTTACGACCTCGTAACTTAGCGGTTCGGCAAAACAAACCGATAGAATATGTACTAAGCTTCCAAAGAATAAGTCCTGGAATCGATTTGCTCGACTAAAAGGCGGTGCTCCAGCATGGCCGCAGTCAAATGACTGAAGCAAGTAAAAGAGTAAAAGTGTAAAAGATTACTGTGAAATTCAAACGTTCCTTGCGTTTTGATTTCGATACCAATTTACAGTGTGTTAGTCAAGGATCTTATTTTTTAATATCGAGCACCTCGTGAGGCCCAAGACAACATGCAGACAATAATTTCGTATTCGAAAATTGTACAGTTGCCAGATGATTCATTTACTACAAGCTTAATGTTTTCGTTACTGTCTTTGGTTGGCTTTTTACCTTCTCTCTCACTTTTTTGCTCCTCTCTCATATATTTTTAGCTTCTCCTCATACCCTATCATTCTGTTGTTCGGACTTGAGAAACCTGCTTTTTTGTGGGGGGGGGGTTGTTTTTTGCACTTGACTGATTTTATCTTTCATATTTGCTCATTTACACCTCAGGATGGCAGATGCCACTAAAATCAACAACATTATCAAAACTGTAATGATATTTGGTCTATAACTGATGAGGGACGTATCCACGACCTTTCTGCGCTTCTTCCCTATTTTGCGTATCTTCATTCGTCGTCGACAAGTGCCATATTCCACTATGGTATACGAGGAGTGTATGAAAAGTCTTCAGCCTCAAAAAAACAAAAAAAAAAAAAGCATGGTACAAGACTTGTGAGGAAGGTACACGACATCAAGGCTCAAAACTTTTCCTACACCCCTCGTGTGTGTGTGTGTGTATATATATATATATATACACACACACACATAATTAAGGGATCAGCAACAGTTGCTTCACCACATACCGAAGTTCAGAATAGCAATTGCTATCTGTTGGAGTTTTAGCACTTTAGCTGCTATTTCTGAACTTCGGTATGTGGTGAAGCAACTGCTGCTGATCCCTTAATTGTGTTTATAAATGTATAAGAACTTTAAATAAGTTCTTCGCCGATAATAGTGTTTACATACCGAAGGGCTTGGTAAAAATTATCAATTATTAATTTACTAATAAATTAATAATCCTTTACCCTTTTATTTGTAATATATATATATAAGTATGTATGTATGTATGTATTTATTTATGTATGTATGAACGTATATATCACGCTATGTTTTTTCTATTTTCTGTACTTTTTCTATTCTCTCTATTCCAAATAAGGAAGATTGTAGATCTATTATGTGTTCCTCGATGAAGGAAGGAACTATTTATATAGGATATGGACAAGAATACTTTATCCACTCCCAGTAACTTCTTCCCGAAACGATCGTAGGATGAGTGTATTAGACTTTATCTCTGCCATGGAATACTTTTAATATCGATTTGTTAATTATGAATATTGTCGCATATTGTCCATGTATCTATAACTTTCTTCCTCCTTGTTTCTAACATCGATGTAAGGAGTTCAGGCACTT
>NC_142934.1:93873578-93881078 GCF_046866305.1 Octopus bimaculoides | reverse complement strand
TATTATTATTATTATTATTATTATTATTATTATTATTATTATTATTATTATTGTTGTCGTTGTTGTTGTGCTGTTGTTGTTGTTGTTGTTGTCGTTATCGTCGTCATCATTATGGTTGTCATTATTTTTTTCATTTTACTCACAAACAAATGAATAGAGCTTTGGAGGAAAAAAAAGTAAAATGTAAATAAAGAATAATTAAAAGAGAGAAGAGAAAAGACAGCTGAGCGGATTAAAATTTTCAAGCAAGTAAATACCCTGACAAATGTGAAGTAATCTGGCTGTAGCACATTGAAGGCAAGAAACCGATGATAGGAGATTTAGTTAGACTAATAAATAGAATGATGTGTGAAGTAGGTGGAACGGGAGTTTACTAATCCCCTCTTTAATTTGCAGTAGATCAAAGACTTGGCAAGAACAAAACGAATACGGTTAACGGTAGTATGATCTGAACAGAGATGTCTAAAAAAAGAAGGAAAAAAAAAACGATAATAATTGCAAACAGAAAGAAGCGACTGCATTCATTTAGACAAAATTTTGTTCTTTGTTCTAAGAGTATGTGCTTTGCAAACTGTTACACAAACAATTTTGCGCTCATACATTCATACTCACACACAAACATATTTTAAAGAATAGATATGGAAGGGTAAATGGGAAGTTATATTTTGCTAACAATATACATAAATAGGTGTCAAAAGACGGTTAAGTACGTATATATACACACTTATGACTTTATGTACATACACACATATATATGTAATTTTACATATATATAGAGAGAGAGATAAGCATATAAACAGAAATATGGGTGCGTGGGTATGTATGTATATGTATGCATGTATTTATGCCTATGTATGTGCGTATACCTGTGTATGTGTGCATGTAAATATATATATATATGTGTATATATATATATATGTATATATGTATGTATTTATTTATTTACATATATATATATATATATATATATATATATATATATATATATATATATATATATGTATATATGTATATATGTATATATATATATATATATATATATATATATATATATATATATATATATATATATATATATATATGTATATATATATATATATATATATATATATGGGGAGATAGGGGGAGATATAGATAGATAGATGGATAGATAAATAGATAGATAGATAGATGAATAGATAGATAGACAGACAGACAGATAGATAGATAGATAGATAGATAGATAGATAGATAGATAGATAGATAGATAGATAGATAGATAGATAGATAAACGTGTACATGTATAAATTTAGGGAGTGTTTGTTTACGATATGAACAGAAATCTATTAGAGGAGCATGTATCATACATCAAAATGAAGCTGGTCCTCTGTGGATCACATCCCTACTTCTCGACAGAGTCACCGTTTCTCTCAATAGCAATGTTCCACCTTTGAATGAGAATATGTATCCCTGCCCCGTAAAATTCTGTTGCCTTTTCTTTAAGCCACTTCTTCACTGCAGTTTTCGTCACTGGACTATCATCTCTTCGGCCCCAATGAAAGAGGGTTTGAGAGGCAAACATTATTCCAGTGACGAGGAAGTGAAAACTGTAGTGAAGATATAGCCTCAGAAGTAGTTAAGAACAGTCAACAGAATTTTACGAAGCGGAGATACATGCTCTTATTTGAAGGTGGAACATTGCTATTGAGAGAAACTGTGACTACGTTGAGAAGTAGGGATGTGATTCACAAAGAACCAGCTTCATTTTCGTGTATGATACATGTTCGTGTCCTAAACAAAATATCATTACCTTCTGACTCACCCTCGTAGGTGATCTCTATACATAAATACACTGATACAATTCTGTTTTATATTTTACTTGTTCCAGCCATATGATAGCAGCTACGATTGAGAACCGCCTTGAAATTTTTTTTAGTCGAATAACTCGATCCCATTTCTTTTTTGAAGGCCTGATACTTACTCTATCGGTGACTTTTGCCGAGCTACCAAATTACGGGAGCGTAAACACAACACCTTTTGTCAAGCGTTCGTAGGAACAAACGCAGACAAAAGCCACGTTCACATGCACAAACTCGCGCGAGCAAACTCATGCCTCTAAACACATAAAGGTACGCGCACACTCAAACACACCCACACATATATCGGGCTTCTTTCACTTTCCGTCAACCAAATTCACCCACAAAAAACCTTGCCCGAGGTCATATTAAAAGGTACCATACAGTTGGACTGAAACCGGAGCCATGTGGTTGGAAAGCAAACTGCTTACCAATCAGCTACACATACGCCTGGTTTAACAAAATACGACCTATCGACGTTTGTTCACTATTTTTAAGCGTGTCCTATTTGTTTATTTAATGATGAAACCAAAATGTTCCCATCGTTTCCATACAGATGTTCGGATGGGCAGCAAATATCTTTAATTCATGCATCGCAAATTTTTAAGCGCATTCTTGTGAACGACTGAACAGACTCTGTTTGAATAATTTCTGAGTGTGTGTATCAGGGTATGTGCCCATTCATTGTATATATATTTATGATGGGGTGAGTAATCATTGTCTTAAAATTGAATTAATCGTGACATTTCCAATACAACAATGTGAGGTATGATGTCAGTAATTTGTTCAATAGCGTTTATTGATTTTCATCGATTCTTATAAAAGGTATGAATGTAAAATGACACAAGATTTGTTGTGCAAAATGTGAGATGATATTTTTCAAGGATATAAATTGTACAGAAGAGGAAATATGGTTGTTATATAATCATCCTGTTACAATCATAAGCTAATCCCCCCACAGAAAAAATTACACATGAGCACTTATATGCGTATGGGCGAGTGTATTTATATATATGGATGTATGTATTTATATATTTATATATGTATATATATTTATATGTGTGTATGTATGTGTGTATATATATATATATATATGCATTTATATATCTATATCTATATATATATATATATATACACACCTACACATATATATGTGTGTATATATATATATATATATATATATATATATATATATACCCATATGACTACAGAATTATATGTACGTGTATATTTCCATTAATTATGATTCTGGTTGAACAATTACATAACAATCGTGTATATGTCTGTATGTATACACATATCCGAATATGTACATTTTTTGGCAACGATTAACGCTTATTTTCCTTCAAGAAATTATCCCCCAGCTCCACACACCGATGCTTGTATCATTTTACATCCATTCTTTACATAATAATCGATATAATCAATATATTCTATTGACACCATTACTGACATGATATCTCACATTGCTGCATCGGAAATGTCACGATAAAATCAATTTTATAAAAAACATTGATTTCTTACATTGACACAAATTACTTATGAGTGAAGATTCTCAAGATTCAATTCTAGTGCAATCTTAGTACATACATCGTCATCATAAACGTACTATATTATATTATCATTATTATATTAAATATGCGTGTGTCTGTGAGTGTCAATGAGCAAATATATATATATATATATATATATATATATATATATATATATATATATATATATATATATATATATATATATATTTAATGGTATTTTTATATAAGGTTAAAGCTTATGGCAATCACCGTAAAATTAAAGAAAATAGTCTAATAAAGGGACATATAAGCCCTGTACAGAAGAAAGAAGGCATTCCTAACCCTAACCCACAACCCTTTGTTAATTTAACTAAGTGTGTTACCTTTACACCAGCGAATCAGCCGCTCCATTTCAGTCAAATTTAAGAACTCTAATAGTTCGTGTTTGTTATTATGTAGACAAACTCGGCATTGTATAAAAAAAAAAACATTCGAACCGATAGAATATAGAAAGTTTGTTTGCATAAAAACAAACAGGGCGAGTAACATAATGAACGACCCTTTATCAGTTGTCGGCTGTCTATCTACTCCTCATTTCGAGCATTGAACGACAATATGATTCTGAGAAGGCAGTTGCTCCCATAAGTACTAAGATAAAATTTGGAATTCATGGAGGGTCAAAGTTGGGAATAAAGACAGGACATGGAGACATACAAAGAAACCGAGTGAAACCAGATATGGAGGGTCCTTAGACTAGAACGAGACTAAAGTAGCGAACGCTGGAGAAATATTTTATTTGACAAGAGAATTGATTGGAGAGGGACAGGATACATCCAGTCTTTAGGACAACCCTGAAAGAAAAGAAAGATGATCACGTGAGGACAAGATGGAGGATGGTCACGTGTGAACAACGAGAGAAAGGAGAAAGGAGAAAGAGGAGGAGATAGAGAGAGAGATAGACAACGGTGAAGGGAGGAAAAAGAAATTAGAGAAAAGTGGTCATTCATCTTATATATATGTAATATAATTTTTCTGAATCTTCAGATTTTTTCAATATGCTAGGCCACTGGTTTAAATTGATAATCAAATTAATATCAATTTTTTACCCTTATTATTTAAATTTAAATAACCATCCTCTCTATCCGGCAGGCTTCGATGCAGAAAATTATTTTCTGCACAGTCATTTCTGGCTTTGACGCACCAAACGAAGAAATTTGAAATATACGCACAAATATAATTGACAGAACTGTATGTATGCTGTCTCTCGTGTGTGCGTCTCGTGTATAGTTCTGCAAATTATATTTTCTATGACATTCACACTGATGATTTGCAGACATTTACGTCTGTAAATATGTAAATGGTAACATTGAAATCTGGTATGTGACTAATCATTTTATTTTGTATCTTTTCATTTATCTTGGTCTCTTACGTTCTGGCGTTTGCCAAATTTTCTTGAGAACAATTTTTTGTTAGTAGTCAGACACTATGGGGGTCTACATTTAGTATATTGGATGTCCACCTAGTGGTCACCCCTCTTATATGTATGTAATATAATTTTTCTGAATCTTCAGATGTTTTCAATATGCTAGGCTACTTGTTCAAATTGATATTAAACAAAATCAAATTAATATCAATTTTTACCCTTATTATTTAAATTTATATATATATATATATATATATATATATATATATATAAATTTATACACACACACACACACACACACGTATATATATATATATATATATATATATATATATATATATATATATATATATGTATATATATATATATATATATATATATATATATATATATATATATATATATGTGTGTGTGTGTGTGTGTGTGTGTAGGTGAATATTCGGTCAATCACATCTCACTATTTCAATGATTTATTTTCTTTTACCGAACTCGAGAGTGTATGACACAAAGATGACCTTGGTGTGGTTGCAATTGGGAATATAAAGAGCTGTGACAAATATTTGAGATTCTAGCAAATCTCTGAGCTTGCTGCCTGACAACAGTAAACATATGGCTGAGTACATATGGCACAAATATTTTCTCTATGGTAACTGCAAGGGATTTGACTTTTATCAGTTGAAATTCGTCACAAACATATCTTAACTAACCTAAACTTTGCTTATGCCCAAACACTTCTTGACGGTAATATTTCGTTACATTTCCAAGATCGGGCGATTTACCAGCGCAAATCAATCAACGTTACTGACTGTGTTTTACATAAAGCTCTTGATTTATAGGATTTGTTCAGAGTTGCTTCTCTTAGTTACCTCCCATTGATAAATGTTAACTAACTTGAAGTCTGGAAGTCCTGATAGATTGGGACAACGAAAAAAATAGGGTGTTTTCACATACGTTTATCCTAAGAGAAATATCTTTTCTACGTTAACCAGAGTGAATTTGCTTTTTAGCAGTTGAAATTCGTCACAAACATATTTTAACTAAATTAAATATGGCATATATATGTGCGTGTATGGGTATGTTTGTGTGTGTATATATATAAATGCATACACACGTACATACATACATACATACATACATACATACATATAGACATGGCTGTGCGGTATGACGTTTGCTCCTCAACTACATGGTCCTGGGTTGAGTCTCACAGCGTGGCGACTTGGACAGGGGTCTTCTACTGCAGCTTCGAGTCATAGCTATAATAAAAGACATTTGCACATGGTGCCAAACAGGGAAATTCAACCCGGATAGGGAAGCAAACTGCTCGCTTGACAGACACTCTTGCGCCTATTAGAATCACGTTCAAGTAGATAAGAAGCGGTAGATGCCTTTCTTTCATTGGTGAAATACACATGTGTTATGAGATGAATCCGTTATCACTTTGGCAAACGTGACAGACGTGGTTTGCCTAGATTACGTCACCGATGAGATCACGATGGTGTACGGAAAAAGTTTGGCAAACCGACTGGTGGCAATGGTTATTCAAGCGATTAACTACGCAAACTATTAACAAATGGATTAATTAGTTAATGAATAGTAGAAAGTTGTAGTACCAAGTAGTAGTAGTAGTAGTAGTAGTAGTAGTAGTAGTAGTAGTAGTAGTAGTGTATGAAGTAGACCTGGAGCTAGATTCTTTTTCACAAACTGACCCCCAACACATTTTAAGTGCTCGGAAGGAGGAAAACATTTTTGATAAAAATAGATTTCATGCTGATGACGTGAGAAAGGGATAAAATATCGCTCTACGTTTTTACTAATGCCTAAAAATTATTTATGATTTTTGTAATGAGGCGAAAAATATACGCATAATCTGTGTCTTTTTTTTTAGTCTTAGATTTCAAATTAAAATTGCTCAACCCACCATGATTAATGGTTTATTTAGAAGTGATTATCTCCCTTGTAATAAATGCTGCCTGGATACCTCTTGTTGAAATATTCTTACCTTGCTAGCCCCTTGCTATAAAATTTACCTTCTTTCTCACTAGCATCTTCCCATTTTTTATTGTATGAGTTATTTCTCACGAAATATCTTCCTTTATTTTCTTCCTCCTCGTACAGTTAATTCATGAAGATATTTCTTTTTTCCACTACAAACATGCAACCACATTGCTCTACCAAAATGCTGAAACCCTAAAATAGTTATATAATTCTGCGAAAATTGTTTACGTCCGAACGTCCGCGGAGGTGGTCGTATTTTCAGGTCCGCGAATGTTTCAGTCCCGTTAGAAGCTGTCAATTTGTTACTAAGTAAATATAAATCTGAACTAAAAAAAATTAAGTGTAAGATCCCACTTTCGTTCGTCCTTTTTACACGCACTTCTACATACAAAATACATACACACATACATAAATACATAAGTATATATATACATATATATATATATATATATATATATATATATATATATATATATATATATATATATATATATATATATATATGCACATATACATATACATATACACACGTATATATGCACATATACATATACATATACACACGTATATATGCACATATACATACATACATCTATATATATACTCTTTTACTCTTTTACTCTTTTACTTGTTTCAGTCATTTGACTGTGGTCATGCTGGTGCACCGCCTTTAGTCGAGCAAATCGACCCCAGGACTTACTCTTTGGAAGTCTAGTACTTATTCTATCGG
>NC_142934.1:93863578-93866078 GCF_046866305.1 Octopus bimaculoides | reverse complement strand
GGATTGTTCTGTCGGTGTTGACGGGAAATTCTTAGAAGATAATGACAATTTTACCTTCAATACTGGCTCAGGATGATATTCATATCAGTATGCAAAAGTGCTGATTCAGTAGTGTTTACATATTCTCCAATGTAAATACTGTCCTACACTATCGTAACGATATTTGTATTTGTTTAGTGTGAACACAGAACATCCCGAGAATGGATGGTCTATTGTTTCATCAAATTTATCGCATAAACTGCATTTAGAGTCAGAAACGTTTTGAAGAACGTTAGCCTGGTAGTTTGGTAAGCAAACTTTGATCTTGTGTCGCAAATAAGAAACCTTCAGTCTCTGCTTGCAGTCCTCAACTTCTCAGCCACTGATAGGTTGTTGCTTGGTCTACATCAGCATTTTGGCTTGGAAGTATATACTGTCCATGCAGAGGATTCTGGCTCAACCGCTCCTCAATTTCTCTCTGCCCGTTTGGTGGCAGCGGTTTCATGTTCTTTATCTAACTCAGGACTGAAAATTTATATGGATATAGATTATTGTTAATTCGATTATCAACAGCAAATTAGACTTATTCATAGTTCTGATAAATTGAGTACAGGATACCATGAATAAATTGTTGTATATACTATTGCATAATACAGCAATATTCATGAGATCAAATTTCAATGAAACTCTTGTAAACTGATATAATAAGAGCACTTGCTCACGTAGTTCTTCTTCATTGAAATTGTAAACACTCTGTGGACACTTGCGATATTTCAAGTATGTGTTACATGAGAAAAAAACACAGAAATCTCCGATTACTGTCTGTCTGATCGGCTAAACATGTGGATAAGTTTGATATGGTAAAGTTCAAAGTACACATTCAATGTACACACTGTGCGTGTGTGCGTGTTTGTGTGTGCGCGTGCGTGTATGCGTGCGTGCGTCTCGATGTTGAGCGAGTGCACATACATTAATATTTATCTGAATGAACTGCTATGTATTGTTCTATATATTACTCTGTCAGTTAAATTATCCAACACTCTTCTAAGTATGGCTGTACATATATATTATATGCATATCTTATATAAGTGCAAATGTCGATGTAATATTTCTTATTTAACTAACAAGATTATGAAACAACTTGTTTGTTTATATCTATTAATATACGTACATACATACATACATACATACATGCATGTATACATACATATACATACTCTTATACTCTTTTACTCTTTTACTTGTTTCAGTCATTTGACTGCGGCCATGATGGAACACCGATTTTAGTCGAGTATATCGACCCCAGGACTTATTCTTTGGAAGCCTAGTATTTATTCTATCGCTTTATTTTGCCGAACCGCTAAGTTACGGGGACGTAAACACACCACCATCGGTTGTCAAGCGATGTTAAGGGGACTAACACAGACACACAAACCTATACACACACATACATATATATACTTATACGACGGGCTTCTTTCAGTTTCCGTCTACCAAATCTACTCACAAGGCTTTGGTCGGCCCAAGGCTATAATAGATGACACTTGCCCAAGGTGCCACGCAGTGGGACTGAACCCAGAACCATGTGGTTCGTAAGCAAGCTACTTACCACACAGCCACTCCTACAATTCTAAATTCGGGTACACCTCTTGTAGTATGTTGTTTTAAGCCGGATTACAACATTCTGCTGCTTGATATCGACAACGGCATGGATGTATACGCAGTGAATTTGCTTCAGGAATTCCTTCGTGTCGGTAGATTCCATAGAATATCAGAGAAAGAATATGGAATTCCCAAGACTGTATTTCACAACAGTCCGGATACTTATTCATCAGACCACGCATGTATATAAATATATATATATATATATATATATATATATATATATATATATATATATATATATATATATATGTGTGTGTGTGTGTGTGTGTGTGTGTGTGTGTGCGTGTGTGTGTGTGTGTGTTTGTGTGTGTGTGTGTGTGTGTGTGTGTGTGTGTGTGTGTGTGTGTGTGATAGATAGATATACATGTATGTATATATATATATATATATTTTCATTTCATTTTCATTTTATCTAGTTTCAGCTCATGAGCTGTGGCCATGCTGGGGCACCGCCATTTGGTGTTGCTACACAATTTTACTTCATGAGTTTTACTTCAGGAATTGACATTTGGTGCATGAGAGAGTTTGATGCAGCTGCTCTCATCTGCGCCTCCTACCGTGAAGTTGGTTCATCTGGGACACCTGACAGGAAGAGGTCCAGCCTTGTCTTGAAGACACCTACATCCACCGCATGCAGGTCTCTCAGGTCCTTCAGGAGGATATTGAAGAGCTGTGGACCTAACCGACTCCTTCACCTGCACTTCTACCAATATCATCTATTGCATCTCCTGCTCTCTCTGCCATTCTCTGTACATCGGACAAACGGGACGCCGCTTGGCTGACCGGTTCGCAGAACACCTCCGAGACATTGGCCTTGGCAATGACACCCCGGTCTCACGTCATTTCCGCTCTACCG
>NC_142934.1:93823578-93851078 GCF_046866305.1 Octopus bimaculoides | reverse complement strand
CTGTGTGTTCTCGAGTGAGGCAGAGATTGTGTATTTTTCGATATGCTACTTAAGATGAAAAAAAACACTTATGGAAGATCGTTGAATAAGAGGACAGTTCCGAGATTTTGACTTTTTGAAAGTGGGGGCAGTTTTTCTGATCTTTTTTTTTTTTTCCAATGGTTTAATCACAGTAAAAGAGGACGTACACCACGGCTGTTTCCTGAGTCCTCGAAAGGAATAGGAAAAGTGATCTAAAATGCTATGGTAATAAATGTTTCGGATGTTGTACAATTTTTGATTTAGCAAATTTTATAATCACATCACCAACACCATTTAGACAAATGTGTTGGATATCAGAAACTGCAGAACGACCGAAATATCACTTTAATTGTTATATTCTGAATTAAGCTCCCATCCAATATTACTTAGTCGTGCACCAACTATAAGTCGAGAAAGATGTGTTAGTCAAGAATAGTATTAAGTTCCACTCAATTTTATGAAACAGTGATTTTCAAAACTGTTAACATAAGAGAAAGTCATATTTATTTATTTACCTTATATTTTAATTTTAAATCTGACTTGTATTGATATTGCATGTCATCCTTATCGCTTAACGAAAAATCACCAGTAATATACTGCTTTGAATTTCATCATCTCTGCCAGAATTCCGAAGATTTCTTATATTATTATTGCTTTCATTGGCGAACAGTGGTTGTTTGAATTGTTCCACAATATTATGATTTGAAATCTCATCGGAATTCAGGATTCTTTTCATCTTGTCATGCTCAATGAAATACGATATTTATATGTCTAGGTATCTCATATGTGTGTGTGTGCGCGCGTGTTTATGTGTGCGAGTGAGTGGATGTGTGTATATGTGAGTCTGTGTATGTGAGTGTACATATTATATACATATGTATATATGTGCGCGTGTGTGTGTGTGTGTGTGCGTGTGTGTGTTTATGCATATAGATAGCTAGATAAATACGCATATATATATATATATATATATATATATATATATATATATATATATATATATATATATATATATATGTATATATATATATATACATACATATATATATAAAATTATAATACAGAGTATCAAGAGATACCACCACGCTGAAAAAATAGCAGTCAAATCCTGACTCCAAAACCACAATAAATGTCCGCAAGGCACGATTAGCGAATACGAAGACCAAATAAACCAGTAAAAATAAGATAATTTCAAATCCTGGATTTCTGGCTTTGCATAAATGCTCTGCCTTCATCAGTGAAATATACTCAAGTACATAAATACAAATACATGTATATAAACAGTATACTTACATATACGGACGTATACATACATATATATGCACGTATGCACACGACTAGCTTAAATAGCCCGCCTAAACAACTTCTCGTGCGATCCCGGACAGGATATCAGCGCAGTAAATACACTGACAAAACTAATTTATATAAATAAGGATAAGATCGGTATTTAAAATATTGATCTTATCAAGTGGTCAGCATGGGAATAAAAGCCATCAAAGGTAATAATTATTTAAAATTATAATACAGGGTATCAAGAGTTACCACCACGCTGAAAAAATAGCAGTCAAATCCTGACTCCAAAACCACAATAAATGTCCGCAAGGCACGATTAGCGAAGACGAAGACCAAATAAACCAGTAAAAATAAGATGTATATATATACATATATATATATATACATAGGGAGAGAGAGAGAGAGAGAGAGAGAGAGAGAGAGAGAGAGAGAGAGAGAGAGAGAGAGAGAAAGTCAGAGACAAAGAATTCCTTTCGATGTCAACAACTATTATGTACCCCCAGGGTGTATGACATTATATCGATGGGTGATGATTGGAAAAATTAATGAGAATGGAGAGGAAAATGCTTTGCAGTATTTGTTGAAGACCTTTTAAATTTCGTTTTCAAATATCATTAACTTCAGCTTTTGTCTTTTAATTTTCCAGTATCGATGAAATTATAATTAATCAAGTACTTTAATCGATTCCATTCACTCCATCTTTCTCTCAATGGTTGTGCCCTTTTGGCAATACTAGTAACCATTATCAATAGTTTCTCCTGAATATTTGTCATTTTAATGATCTGTGAAATATCTTATTTATTCTATTTGTAAAATGTCTGTTAAAAGTTATGCGGATTTACTAATCAATTTTTACAGTTAATATATTGTGTATACACTTGTATTTTTTTAAAAATATTCAATAAATTGGAAGTTTGTTTGCAAATATTGATTTTTAGTTCCAACTTCAACTGAGAAATATTATGCCGTTAGGAGCAAAGGCATAAATTATTTTCACTGCGTAACTGGAACGTATTTTTTATCAAGTGAAGAATTTTCGACAGTTTATGTCAAAGAAAATTGCTTCGAACAAGGAATCGAAACCGATATTGTCACTTGTACATGCAAAAATCTTAACAATACCTCTGTTGCAGAAGATTCTTACAACTTTTCTATACTAATTTAGTTCGCATGAGTTTTATATATATTTTTTAATTTTGGCACCAGGATATCTATGCCTTTCCGAAGGTACCTCTAACGTGGAAGGAAATCTTTGTTATATTCTTATGAGCTTAACTTTTAGCCTGCCTACCGATCGCATTTTATATCGCCTTCTGTTGAGTCTATAAAAACCGCGCGCTAACCAATTGGACGTTATAAAAGAAGGTCTCCAGAGGTTCAACTTCACCTTCAAGACGCAGGAGGGTTGGCACGAGACCTACAGCGATGTACAGCACTGTTTGACCAAGTCGGATCAATGCATTAGGATGTCTCTGAGACCACCGACCTGGAATGACCCCAGCCCTATTAGGCAAGAACATGAAACGGCACTGAAGCAAATAGTTCAGTAGATATATAAAGAATATTTGTAAGTCAGCTGATTACTCAATTATATTTTCATTATTGAAATATTTATTTTATTATGATGAACCTAAGATTCAGTTTAAAGTAAATTTCGTGTCTTCTGACAATATATGAATGCAATGTTTCTTCACGCAATTCAGAATGAAAAGATAATTTAGGTTTTTCGAACGAGGAGCGAAACCTGCAAAATCCGATTTTCTCTTTGCGAGAATATTATAGACTGTTGAACAAGTCACGTTATTTATCTGAAAACTGTTTTATCGAACAGAGAACGACAAATTCCATACCTCTTCTCTTTAGGAAGATAATCCCAAACAAAACTTTATGTTAATTCTTAGAGGTTTGATAATACGAATTTCTGTATTTCATTTTATTTACACGATGAAGCACACTTCGAATTTTATCTTCATGTAATCTACGCTCGTATAGACATGAATATTTTTCTTGATTTGCAACCAAATAGTTCGCGCTTTCATCAATCTGCAGTTCCCAGTCTAAAGTAACCGGTCAAGATTACATGAGGCTCTAAAGATGATCACTTCATGCAGCAATATGCTGAATGACCAAGTAGCTTTTTTTAAACAAAATACACTCTGCTACATATGTAGAGTGGCTTAGAGAAAGTGGTCTAACTACTACTTGTTTCCATTTTCTTTATTTTCTAGTTGCCGACAATGAGCAACCTCTTCTGCTAAAGAGCAACAAAGTAATAGTGAACATATTTTCCAGAAGGTATGTTATAAATAAACCTTCTATACTCACACAACAGAATTGTTTGCTATGGCAGGTATTGGTCATTCCAAGCGACGCTCCCCCGCTACTTGGACAAGACAAAATATTCGTAACGTTGGTCTTTACAAAATTTTATTCCTGGCGAAAGCAACTCTTAGAAACATAATACGGTCTGTAACTAGTATTATCACCGTGTAAAATCATGTAGAATGTGAGTTCTCTTTACAAGGCAGGTGTTTAGAATTTTATGAAACTATAAAGACGGTATATAGCGTTTCACATCAAGTTTAGTGCTCAAATACACCTCACCTTCCCCACACTCCTCAGAATCCCCACTCTCCTAAATGTCCCCACTCTCCTCAGTGTGCACACTCTTCTCAGCACCAGGTGCATTGTTAATTTTACGCATTTTATTGTTTCCCACAGAACAACCAAACTGGACAGGATCCAAACCAGCGAAACGACTGTTCATGAAAGCAGCAGAAAATTTAGAAGGCACGAGATTACACGGTGTCCCGCCGGAAATTTGAGAGAATGAGACCAAGCAGAGCAACCCAAACTCGATGGGACTTGAGTCTGCTGCTGTGAATATGGCAAAATACCAAAGAATCTTCGCGATGCAGTTATCCTCACATTGCACATAACCATACACCACGGAGAGAATCTCTCCTCCATCGCCGTAAAAATACCAGTTGCAACAGCATTCCTAAATACACTGGTGACTGTCATTGCAAGTGAACTCTATCCAGCGAGTGTAAGAATATGTATATGTTTGTATACTTGTGCTTTTAACTATGTTTGTTTGACGTAGAGAGAGAGAGAGAGAGAGACAGAGAGAGACAGACAGACAGACAGACAGACAGACAGACAGACAGACAGACAGACAGACAGACAGACAGAGAGGGGGGAAGGGTGAAAGCAGAAAGGAAGGAAAAAGAAATCTATAAACAGACACATATAGATAGTTGCGTAGATAAAATTTTCGAAACACGGATAAATGTAAGGTTGAATAGACAGTGAGGTAGATTTACAGATAAAATGATACATAAATAGATATAGAGAGAATTATTTGCAGGGTATGATCGATACACTGGCAGACATAAAGTTAGACAGCTTGGTAGTCTAAAAGGTGACAAGGATATTTACGTCTAAATTGTGCAGCTTCAATCAACCGAAACAAACGAGAAAAAGAATGTAGAAACTAAAAGAGACAGGTGTTTGTCTAGCAATAACATTAAACAAAAGTTTTGTCCATGCACTGCTCACTACCACACAGAGAGAGATATATATATAGTGGTAAATGGTTTTTATTGGTACACTTTATGCGCCTGAACTTAGCAAATTTCCTTTAACACTTCTCAAGAGAATATCAATCAATTATGCAGAAGGGGAAAAAAAAGATACGAATAAAGATTGCTCATAGATTCATTGTGTTCTAGAAATTCTAGAATATATGTTCGTATTAATATTATATTATATTGATAATGTATGGTAGGAAGAAACTCTCTAGAGGAATAAGAAAGCTGGTATATATGGGTGTGTGTGTGTGTGTGTGTGTGTGTGTGTGTGTGTGTGTGTGTGTGTGTGTGTGTGTGCGTGTGTGTGTGTGCGTGTGTGTGTGTGCGCGTGCGTTTACGTATGTATGTATATGTGTGTGTGTGTATATATATATATATATATATATATATATATATATATATGTACATATACATATATCCCAGCTTTTATATTCGTCTATACATATCAATGTATGTATGCATATACATATATATATATATATATATATATATATATATATATATATATATATATATATATATATATATATATATATATATATATATATATCTTAGTCAGTAGATCCTCTTCGTACTAAAATCTTTCTTACCACTCGAATCAGTAACTTAAATACTTCAATATAATAACCGTCGATAAAATAAATATCAGACAGACATAATTGTGTAATTAAGAATTTCTGTTGCGAGGTCTACAGTTCGATCACACTACACATGTCTGCAAGGCTCTTTTATCAAAATGTGAGATTCTTATTGGTGTCTCATGGAGTAAAGCAATGAGTCCAACACCTTCGCAGTTCCTCCGAGGCATTTAATATTCCATGTAAACAGCTGAATCGAAACGGTTACAGATAAAAATGTAGTGCGCAGAATGAAATCCAGATCAACGTTCTGGAGATGAGTAAAGTTTGAAAAAGCAGACAGAAGAAACAACAGAAGCGCGGGCCAGTGAAATACGATGTGTGTGAGTTACTGAATTATCATCCCGGATATAAATTTCAGTCAGGTTTTGTTACACTTTAGTAAGTTTTACGCTTTATTTTTCTCGCTCTAAAGAGGAAGACAAGTCTCTGAAATGCAAAATTTGCCGTGTTGACAGGAGCTATAACATTTAATTGGTATGATCAGTGATTTTTTTTTTTACCTCTTCCTCGCAAAAAGAAACAATAGAACATATTTCAGAGGTGTCCTGATCTATGAATGGATTCAGAATTTATGAAAATTAAGCTGTTTGTTCATGACACTTATGGAGGTCTGCAAGGCTGTGAAGGAATGAAGTTCTATGCTGTTTGAGTTATAAACGTAATCCGTCGTCCTGTTTAACACTTTCTCCGGATATGCAGGTGGTTTTAGAGAAGTCCGCGCATACCAGTCTGGGTACCCGATTCTCCTACAACTTCCTTCTAAGCAGTCTCATAATCTCTCGGAAATTTCATTGACACTACTCTCCTTCTGAAAACTAAACAATGTAAAACATTGGTTTTTGCATACAAGCACACAGACAGAAATCTAGCTTAATTCATCGGCCCTCGAATTATGAATTCAAACATTTAAACTGACATGACTCGAACATAGAATGTAATTTAATACATAAAAAATATTTCATTTCGTGCTCCATCGATTTTTCAATCGATTCCTAGTGAATAGTCCTATATTTAAAGTTGAAACATACAAAGCTTTACTCCATTGACAGAATTAATAGTAGATATATTGAACTATTAATATTGTATATATTTATGCTTCCTGCGTTAATATAAGTTGTTTATAGAGTTGTACGAACACAACGCGTATATTAATAAGAAATAAGATACATATTTTACATTCCCCACGAACGGTAAAAGGAAATTAAATTTCCGTCGAAATATTTTGTCAATAATGATACAGATTCCTGCCCTGTTCTCTTAGAAAACATATATACACTATTATAATAAGTGATACAAATTGCATAGAATCAAGTCTGCATATATGAAGTATCTCACAGTTTTGCAGACGCTGTGCAGTGAGTGTGAATTGCATGGAAATATATCTATGACAGTCCACATACGTTTCGCTACTACTGTGATGAGAGTACGATCTGTACAGAAGCAAACTAGGATATGTATTACTCATTTTGCTAATAATGCTTATAAAGTCTGAACTGGTTTCCTTGGTCGACAGTATTTTAATACGCGTTGATGTTGCTCTGCTTGGAGCGTTGGTCTCAATCAGACGGAATCAAATCAATGATATTAAGCGACCCAATCTCCATCCGAACACTTTTTTTTTCCCAGATAAAGTATTAAATGAACTTCAACAATGTCTTTAAAATGAAGCAGTTGTCTTGTGGTGGTATTTGACTGCTAATTACGGTAACTCGAAGAATAATATACAATCCTGAACATTGGCTTGCCTCAGATAAAATCAATCTATTTTTGTTTATTTCGCCAAGAAAATACATTATAAATTGATATAAATTGTGTGTGTGTGTGTGTGTGTGTGTGTGTGTGTGTGTGTGTGTGTTCCATGCTTAATTCGTAATATCTGTGCATTTAGATAATTACATATACGCAGACACACACAGATACATAGACACACAGAAACACAGATGCACAGACACACAGACACACACAGATACACAGACAACAAATAGAGAGAAAGACAGAGAGAGTGAAATAGTGATAAAGACATATATATATATATATATATATATATATATATGGGAGAATATACAAAAAATAACAACAGACGAGGACAGGTGGTGTAAATAACAAAAGTATATATTAGTATGACGCTCGGGAATACGGAAAGTCTTTGACGTTTCGAGCTACGCTCTTCAACAGAAAGAATACGGAGACAAGGAGAAAAACACGGAGAAAAAAAATTGAATAGTGTTCAGTCAACGGTCAATCATAATAATGGCCGATCATAACAATGGCTCACCGGAAGTTAGAAATTCCTATTTCAGGAGAGCTAAGAAAGGGGGAGATAACAAACGGTGATCGGGAACGAGGGGCTGTGTGTGGGAGGTAGACTGCTGGTGATCTTGACGTATGTAGTGTGAAAATGGGGGGAGGGAGAAAGGGAGAAAGTAGTTGGTCAGTTGTAGTGTGTGCGTGGTGTGATGCGAGGGTATTGGTGTGGTGTGCGTGGTGTGATGCGAGGGTATTGGTGTGGTGTGATGTGATGTGAGGGTGTTGGGAGGTGGGGAAGGCATGGGTGGAGTGTGGGGTAGAGGTAGGGGTATGTGGGTAGGGGTGGGTGGTGGGTGTAAGGAATTGGATGGGGTGGAGTGGGAAGGTAGAGTAGGAGTGTGTTGGGGTGTGGTGGGATGAGCTTATGAGGGGGTGTTGACGAGGAGGGAGAAGGGGAAGGTGGATGTAAGAGAGGGGGAAGATGGGTATGGGAGGGGAGAGGAAGCGAGGAGAGAGGGTGGGTATAAATATATATATATATATATATATATATATATATATATATATATATATATATATATATTCACTCATTTTATTCTTATTTCCACGAGAAAACAATGTATGTAAAATCATTGTACAATACATGGTATTTTCTCAACAACTCAACGAAATTTTGAACAGATTGAAACTAAGATGTGAAGTATAGAATTCATTTTCAATATGTAGCAGAGAGCGTGCGGTTGAGAAATGATTGTACTTAATATTGGGATTCGATGTGATCTATACAGAAAAGATAGGTATTTTTCTGGAACGTCTCAGTTGTGGAAAATTTTAGCAAAAACCTTCATCATGCGTTGAAACTTTCTTTATAAAAATGTATCAGTTGCATATGCGTGTACGTGTGTTTGTTTGTGTATGTGTGTGTGTTTCTCTCTGTGCGAGTCCGTATGTCTGAACAATAAATATACATATGCGTGTGAGTGTGTGTGAGTGTGTGTGTGTGTGTGTGTGTGTGTGTGTGTGTGTGTGTGTGTGTGTCTGTATATATATATATATATATATATATATATATATATATATATATATATATATATATATATATATATATATATATATATATATGTATATATACAAACACACACATATATATATAAGCACATAAATGTGAAACAAGGTGGAAAAAAGAGTACTCAAATACCAGAGGTAGGGTAATATGCTGTATTAAAAGCATCAGAAATATCACAAAAACTGTTACTCAGAGTTTCACATTCCCGACGAAAGGGAAAGTGAAACTCTAAATGACAATGTGTGTGATATTTCTGCTGCTTTTAGTAAAGTATACATATATATATACACATATATATATATACATATACATATACATACACACACACATATGTATATATACATATGTATACGCACACATATATTTATACATATATATTTATATACATATATATATATATATGTATATATATATATATATATATATATATATATATATATATATATATATATATATATATATATATATACATATACACATACACAAATATATATAAAAAAATATATATTTGTGTGGGCGTGCGTATATGTGTATATAAGCATACATATATTTGTAATTCAAATGTTTATAGACACACTGGCACACACATATGCACACATTTAATTACAGAAAAAGGAGAATGTTGCCTCACCACCTCACAAATGCGAATATTGTGCACGTGGCTGTTTGAGTTTGTATGCGTCACATTTTGTGAGTTTGTGTACGTATGTGTGAGTGTATGTTTAGAAGTGTGTGTCATTCTAATTGACACTCTTTACACATCTTAAGGATGTTATGCAGTTTACGTAGTCGACAGCGAAACGCCTCAAAGACAACATTTTCTTTTTTCTGTTACTTAATCAAGTGTAATTTATCAATAAGTTCCTGCAAGAAAATTACTCAACAAATACAAAAATACAAGTTTTCTTTCGCAACTTTAATGACGTGAATTGCATTAGCAATCCTTTGCTCTTCGCTCTCTAATAAGGAAGAAGGAACGAGATGTTTGGCCAATCGAATTTCAAAATGTTCAAGTGGACTCATGCGTGTATGAGATCACGCGTGCATATCCATACATAAAAGTGAGAAACATCGTTCATCCACATATATATATATGAACAAATAACATGTGGGTGTGTCTATATAGATGCATAATTTTATACAAACATATATATATATATATATATATATATATGTATGTATGTATGTATGTATGAATGTACACACAAACACACACACACACATATGCATAAATGTATACATGCATAAATATATATAACTTCGCACATATATAGTTGGAATTCACAAAGAAAAACAGAAGACGAAGCCGAAGACGTGTGTATAAACAACAAACAGATGTATTAGTTTAACGCTCAGGAAGTGAGAAATCTTTTATGTTTCGAGCCTACGCTCTTGAACAGAAAGGAACACAGAAATAAGTAGAGAGAGAAAGTAAAAAAGGTTTAGTGGCTAGCGATCAATCATGGCGAATGCTGGACAGAGGTGGTTAGACAGGAGGGCTAAGAAAAAAGAGAGCTAGGAAAAAGGAGAGATAGAAAAAAAGGTAGAGGTGATCTCAAAACAAAGGTGCACGTGCGTATGAATGTGAGAGCGTGTATGTGCGTGTGGATAGGGGCTGGTGACCTTGACGGTGCGTGTGGATAGGGGCTGGTGACCTTGACGGTGCGTGTGTGCATGTATAGGTGTTTGGATGATGGTGTTGGTGCTGGGAAGTGATCAGTGCTAGTGTGTGCGGGGTGGTGAGTGCTTGTGTGTGTGTGTGGGGGGGGGGGGGGGGGGTGCGCGCGTGCGTGTTCCGAGGCGATATAATGGAAGGCATCCACAAATACATTTCACATAATTGTGATTTTCATCAATGTCACGAAAAGGTTGGGCCAACGCAAAAGGAGCCGCTAGCAATGCTCAATGAAAAATGAAAATGAATTCAAAGAATAGATTGCTATATAATGCTTGAAGCATTGTGATGTGTAAATCATATATTATATTGGCAAAAAATCTGGTCGCTTTTTTTAAAATCGAAAATAAGACATAGGTTTTAAATACATAACAGTAATTTACGATCAATGAACAAATAACCAGTATTTTTCGCTATCTTGTGGACAGATCCATTATTCGCTACTCAAAGTATTCCCTATCTCAATTGGCGAAAACTCTTCTGGGTGAATTTTTGTATACTCTTCAGATATGAAGGTTTGTCCATTCTGAAGGCGCAATGTCAGGCAAATATAAAAAGTACAACAAATCTTCCCATCTAAACGCCAGTATCCTCTGATGCATCTGTAATGATGTGTTTGTTTTCGCATAGTCATGATGAAGAACAATGCTCTTAAAGATCAACAAGTGCAGTACACATCGAAGCAGATATGCATGAAAAGAAGCTCGTAAGAAAACAACTACCTTCCAATCCCACAAAATCGACAGCATCTCCCTCTCTTCGGTGACGTCCTGCTTTGGAGGTTGTTTGTGGTGGTTCACTATGCCTCTGTCTTGTGTTTCACATTGTTACAGACGATCTACCTTTCGTCAGCTGTTACAATTATCTTCTCATAACGATCTTTTTCTCGGTGTTTCTACCACGAATTGACATCCGGTGGACGAGATTATTCTCATTCAATTGATGTAGGACCCAAATATTGAGCCTACGGACGTAACCAATTTGATGAAAGCGATTTTCAACACTTGATCTGGATATCTGGGGTATATCTGCGATAATCCTGCTGTTAATGTCTCTTGGCTGGTAAGAACGAGTAGCAACTTGAACCGAAAGATTTCCTTATCAAAATCTCGAAAACCACTTCTAGAACACACATTCCTTAACAGTATTCTCTCATGCGCACAGCGCATATCTTCCTCAAGGTTTTACAATAAACATGCAAGAGGAGTCGATAATGTTTGTTTGCTTCTCTATTTTAAGGTGGTCTCAAGCACGCAAAATATCGTCTGTTTCGTTGTAAGTTCGCGTCGAACTACGTTGATATGCGAAATATGAAGCAAGTGCGCAAACGCAATGGACGGGTTTGAGTCAGCTACTTATTAGAAAGCTAAAAGTGTAGTATCGACAAAACCCGAACGGACATGTGAGGAATGCATGTGAGGAATTGGGTATAAATATGTAAATATATGTTAATAATTTAACGTAACTTGAAGATATTGCATTGCATTACACAAGTTGTTTGGTTTTTCTATTAAATTTCGGGAAACATTTCCTTTCTCAAATATAAGATTAGTTAGAGAGTTCTGAGAAAAATAATATTATGAGCAAATGTGTCGAAAACATTTTTCTTCCAACTGATAAATTGTTTTCTTTCTATATTTCACAAGAGGAATCTTTCCAAACAGTATATTAGATATATCAAATAGGCTATGGAAGGTATTGCTGTATGTTCTCTGTCCTCATACACTGCAACGCACTCCTCATGCAACTTGCTACGTCATAGCCTCCAGAAAAAAAAAAGGATTGCCACTGTTCCTTACCAATGACAGATGAGTTTTTATCTAACAGTTTCGTAGCTCTTCACGAATCTTGGCTAATTATTGTTGCTGGCAGCACAGGCATGACAAATGCTTTGAGATTTTACAACTAAAATACTAAAAATATCAGGCCATGAAGTTTAAGAAATAGCTCTTAATCCCAGATGTTCCAGAAGAGAATACTATCCTCACGACATATAGAAACATTCTCAGGCCTTCAGCACTCATGTTTTACAGCGAATCTCTAAGGACTGTGAAAATTAAAATTCCCCCAATTCAATATATTAAGCTGCGGCTGTCAAATATATTACGTTGCTATTCTGCATCCCCAGGCTCACCTATTCTCTGAGTGTGACCAAAAACTAAATTCGATCAAAGAAGGAAATTGCAGCAAGAAATGTCTAGGAAGAGATTAAGAAATCTGCTTACTGTTGTCATCCAGCATACTCTGCGGTGCCGCAGCGTCGGTACGTTCCTACGATAAGAATTTTATTAATAGTGATCAGATAGAATAACAATGATATATATTATAAAATAATTCATAAAATTATATTGTTATATTTAACACAAAGAAGGAAAATAGAATCCACAACTAACAATGGAAGACATAAATGTATAAGAACAACACCAGTAACATTAATATATAGCTATAAAATAAGACATTGATGAAAATTATGCACCCGTTCAGATTTGTTTATGTATATATGCCATAGATAAATTCAGCCATTTCGTCTCAGGATTTATTGATCTGTTTTAACAATTTATCCGGTAAATAGTCATTAGAAAATGTTCAATCTTTCAAGCAATGAAACTAACTTTGTACTGCACATTATAAGTAAGAAATGCCTCTTATATATACATTAGACCTAACACAACAGATTTAAACACAGATATTACCATTTTTGTGCCAAAAAGATATGCATAATAGTTTGAAACATCTGTGCTGACTTTTATAGTAGAGATCAGTAAAGCATATATAATTAGCGTATAACTATAGTCACACTTTCTATTCACCCGAAAATTGATCTGGCTATCAACATTTAAATCCCTTTTTTATATTTCCCTATCTGTTTCTAAAATTTGATCGCTTCTAAAATATATAATACCGTACGGACGAGGTAGGTGTCCCTGTGGATTATGGATTAAGAAAGACTTGGTTGAAGATAGACACCTTCTTAGTACACAGGGAAAAAAAAGGATTTACTGGACGCTGATTGAACCACGTGAGATGCGCTACTATAATACTGGCCATACGACTGACAGGGGTATACCAGGAAAAAAGGATTATCATAACATTTCGTATAACGAAAGAAGAGAATGATGATATCTTGAAGAGAATGATGATATCTTGAAGAGAATGATGATATCTTGAAGAGAATGATGATATCTTGCTCACTGGGTCGGAAAGTTCTGAGGATCAATGAGCTCATCCTGCGGGTTATACTGTCTTTATTGTTGATTTGGGCATTCCAGCTGAGATTATCGTCAACAATCACTCCTCAGTCCCTGATGTAATTGGATATTGTGTGTATTTTTTCCTGGAGGAAAAAGGTACGTTTGTTTAAGCGCATTCTCTTTCTAAAGTCCATGAGTTTCCCTCACTTAATCGCATAGATGTAACATAAAATTCTAAAAAATAATTTGAAAATCTGCCGAATTGGTCAATGAAAAGAAGAAGATTAAATAATATTAGTAATTAAACAATGAAAAAAAATACCCGTATCCAGTAGAGTTAATACAACAAGAGAAAACCACTGAGACAAAATAACGAAATTAACCAGAATCAGCAGAACAAAATGAGGAACATTGATGGAATGATGTAATTAGCAGAGTAAAACCGGGTATAATAATGTAATCATTATAAAGAGTCAAGGCAATCACTGAATTAGTCAATTAATAAGTATTTCATTGAAACTGGATGTAATAATGAATTTGACAAAAAGATATAAAAACAGCAATCAACTTTTGGATAACCAGATATATCAATAATAATAATAATAATGATAATAATAATACCCCAGTGTCACTTTGATGGCATGCACTGCTCTCTCACTCAATAATAATAATGAGGAGGAGGAGGAGGAGGAGGAGGAGGAGGAGGAGGAGGAGGAGGGGGGAGGAGGAGGAGGAGGATTTTGGACCAATGCCAACAATTTAGTGGGGAAGGGATAAGTCGATTACATCGACCTTAGTGCTCAACTAGTACTTATTTTATCAACCCTGAAAGGATAAAAAGATAAGTCGACCTCAGCGGAATTTGAACACAGAACACAAATTCGAATGAAATGCCGCTAAGCATTTTGTTCGGCTTAACTAACGATTCATCCAGTTCGTCACCTCATATTAGTAATAATAATAACATTAGTCGTAGTCCGCCGAGGTCGACTTTGCCTTTCATCCTTTCGGAGTCGATAACTTAAGTACTACTTACGTACTGGAGTCGATCTAATCGATTGGCCCCCTCTCCAAAACTCTTGAGCCTTGTGCCTAGAGTAGACAAGAATATTAGTAGTATTAGTATAAAGCTGCGAACAGGAACAATCGATAGCACGCCACGCAAGATGCTTAGGGGCATTTCGTCCGTCCTGAGTTCAAATTCTGCAGAGGCCGACTTTGACTTTCATCCTTTCGAGGTTTACAGAAAAAAAAGTACCATCTGAGCACTATCTCTTTAAACAACTTAACCCATTCCCGAAATTTATGGCCCTGTGCAAAAATTTGGAACCTTTAGTAGTACTAGTAGTAGTAGTAGTATTAGTAGTAGTAGTAGTAGTAGTAGTAGTAGTAGTAAGAAAAATGTGTGGTTGAATTTGAAAATATGAATATAGCAAAGTAGAATAACAGGGAGTATTAGAAGTAGAAATCGAAGGAAATGAATTAAGATTTTGAAGAAGCAATAGGAAGGAGAATAGATGTGCAAAACAGCAGCGTGGTAGATTGGAACAAAGATGATAATAAATTAGGCGTATTGTGTGAGTGAATTATTTATTGTTCTTGTATGGCCCCATATAAATTGTTATGTCGTAGAAATATACTGTATTGATAAACCACTGAATCGACGTGAATGGATGAAATTTTTCCTTCTCTTCCAGATATATTTTACTTTCTCCTGCCTAAGAATCAGACTCCACATTCTAACATGCATTGGTTCATTGTTGCATTCTATACAAGGACATTCTACATTGCCTGGTCTGTTTCTGTTTAGCACCATACCTGTCACAACCACTCATGACCTACGGTCAAATACTTCCCAGCTATAAATATACCGTCTTATTTTCAGACTGTAGCTCATATCATTTTTAAAACTTGTAGTGTGTTGTTTAAGAGAGATTTATTTTCTGCCTAACCACGTCGAGCGCAATAGAGATGTAGGTTTGGTGCCTCGTTCACGTGCGTGTGTGTGGGGCAGGTGTTGGTGATAGTCCTGACTGAGACGGTTATACGAATATGTTCCGAATATAAGAGCTGCTACACATTGTATTTGTTTTATTTTTGACAAGTGGAAAGTGCTAAAATACCGAACGATACCTCTTTAGTGTTCAAATCATCTACAGGTTTGTGCTATGTACAGAATTTCAAGAAAATTTGTGATTTGAAAAACAAGTCTTTCGAGGTTGAATGTAAGTCATTAATTCAAACATATCAATCACAATCCTTAAGGGATTCACTGTATTGACCCCTCGCTAAAGATTGTCTTCCTGCTTAAATGTTAAACTCGGTTGACTGTCAGTGATACGAGTTAATTTGTGCAATGTATTCAATAGACGTCTATTAGAGCCAATGCTGTCATCCCTCATCGAAGCTGTAGATTTAGTGTTAGTTAAACTCTAAAGTTTGTGTTGTGTGAGAAATTATGTAGTCAATGATCGTACTTTTGATATGACTTAGCGGTGGTAATGGTTGAGACAAAAGGGAATTTTCTGAGAGTTGAAAAGTGCCAGTGGCTGTTAAATTAAAAGTACTGTTGTTACGTTTGTTGGTGGCGATGAAGTTGCAGTGGAAGTTTATAAGATGGAGTTCGCTGGCCGTGTTAATACTGTAATAACTTTCAAGGAGAAATATTGTGCTAGGTGATAAAGTACACCTGTTTATTTTTTTACTTATTTTCTCCCCTGTTCTATGAATAAATAAATAAATTAAACTTTAAATATAATATTTTCAATGAATATTTTAATAACGAATAATGAAAATTTTTAGGAAATGGGAATTCCTTACAGATACCTGTCTGCTAGAGACGTTGTTTTGCTTACAGTGATTGATTTCTAAGTTTACATTAAGACTTACAATTATACATACATACACATATACATACTTACGTATATGTACATACACTTACACATACATACATATATAGGCATACATATACACGCACTACCGCACTCACGCAAACGCATGCACACATATATAGAGGCATGCATCGCAGATATATTAATACACAATATGCATGTATCCATGTACAAATATGGAGAGAGTTACATAAATAAATGCATACAATTATGCATACCAATACATTAATGTAGATAAACAGATGCACGTGTATTTACATATAACCAAATTGAAAAAATCCATGAAAGTAATGTGGTAGGCAATTGCACATAGCATCTGCGAGCTGGGATGTGTAGCTAGGATATTCGTGTAGCAACAAGCTTGCCTCGTGTTCGACCCGACGGCATAACAACTTGGGCACTTATATTATTCTTTACTCAAGGGATAAGCAGTGATTATTAGTGCAACAGAGGAGATGTAAAAGGGAGGAGTCATTGGGTATTAGAAGCAATAACGATATTAGATTTGCGCCATTGTCAAATATTAATTGCTTCCAAAAATTGTTTCTTATTCGTAGAGTCGCAAGAATAACTTTACCCTTTATATTTAGAACATATTTCATAATACGCAACGCAGCAATGTGTTTCAGTTCAGTCTAATAAACTTTTGCGTTGTAAGCACTCTATATGACGAGTCGATTTTTTCCTATGATCACCTTCATTTGAATCCGCACAATGTTGTTTATCCTAAACGTGTTTATATAGCTCTACATGCGTATTGTATGAATGGAACCAAAACTGTGATTCTACCATGTCTCAAGACATGCGTCGAATAACAGCAAAATCCCTCTCAATCTCATAGAAGAAAAACCTATTCAGTTGGTAGATTTGATAGGAGCGATGACAATTTTTAATCAAATCATACTCCACTCCATCGTATCTACGTATGTAAAGGGAAGTGATCTATTGCTTTATCACAACGGTGCGCTTTCAAGGCTACAATATTTCATTTGTAGAGTCAACCTAATGTGTGACATTATTTCTGAAACGTAAGGTCCCCTAAAGATTAAGAAAAAAGTTAGAGCCCTTGGGATAGGCGCCCTCAGAAAACTAACGCATCATATATATATATATATATATATATATATATATATATATATATATATACAAACGAAATATCTTCCTTTCATACATACATGTATGTTTATATATATATATATATATATGTGTGTATGTGTGTGTGTGTGTGTGTGTGTGTGTGTGTGTGTATACATATACATGTATGCACGAAAGGAAGATATTTCTTTGACTAGTAACTGTAGTCAGAACTTTCACAAACTCATCATTAAAACACAGACCAGTTACTCATTTTTAAATATATAGCCACTGAAGCACAAAAACCTTACAGTATGCACACGCCACATCTATACTCCCACCCAAGCCGACATCCTGATTCCCCAAAGCCTACCGTCTTCTTACTTGGAGAGCACCACCAGCACACCATCCGATGCCATCATAAGACACTCCACGGTCATGGCGGCCATTATCTTTATGGGACATAATACACGTGCCTCCCGCTTCAACAGGGGCATCCGCGATTATCAAAATAATTTCCCTACAATCAACAGTTGTATTTTTTACAGGGCCTCTCTTTTACTAACCCGGAGCTCTCAATTGCGAAAACTCCTTTGAACCTACACATTTTCCATCAAGTGACAGTATCCATCAATAGGAAGAATGAGTTATCCTGTGATTGCTACCATAGTTACTTCGGGTTAATGATCTTCAAGCCTCTGGCCGTTGACAATCCGGATATGTCACTCTAGATATAGCTAGCTGCACCATATACAATCCCTGTCCCACATACTACCTACCTTCTTTTGTCACACAACCTCAATCGTAACTCGACAATCCCACCAATGTGTTTCACAATAAGGATCTCATGACGCTAAATATACAATTCCGCAGCTTACAGTCATATTGAGGACGGTATCCTGCATTCGCATTTCACCATATGTCAGCCTAAATGTAAACTATATACATTGTGTAGTTCTGATGGCATCCATACCACGGAGACCCGAGCTGACCAGGGGAGACCTAAGCATCGATAAACCCTGTAAAATATTTTCAAACACTACACTTTGCCTCCGAAAATCTGATGAGATGGGTGTACTGTACACACCCACGAAACTGAAAGTCATAAGTAGCTGCGTCAAATACTTTGTACATATCTGCATTGATCTTTGGACGTATAGATAGACAGACAGATAGATATAGATATAATATACATACATACATATACATATACATACATATGTATATATATATATATATATATATATATATATATATATATATATATATATATATATATATATATATATATATATGTATATATATATATGTGTGTGTGTGTGTATGTGTGTGAATATAAATATATAAATATATATTAATATATAAACATATATGTGTGCTAATGTGAAAGAGAGTGTTTGCGCATGTATGTATATAAATATACATTTGCATAGATACACGCTTACATAATGATTGATTTATATTTTGTATGCGTGTCGTGTGTGTGTGTGTGTGCGAGCACGAGTAGTTTGTATTTATGCATGTGTTGTCAGCCCAATAATTTAATTCATTTGTATTAATATATTCATTGAAAACGCGATTTTAATTTCCAACATATATTCGCATTTCATGTATCATTTTTATTTCTACGTTTGTATTTGTGCCTTTGACTGTTGAATCATTACACACATATACGTGTCTGCACCGTAAGCTGAACACCACTATATAGCATGAATCCTGTCGACTCACATAGAAATACTTGTACACACACTCACAAATATATATACATACACACACACACACACACACACACACACACACACACACACACACACACACATATATATATATATATATATATATATATATATATATACACATATATATACATATATGTATATGTATATTCATACACGTACATAATATATATATATATATGTATATATATATATATATATATATATATATATATATAGATAGATAGATAGATAGATAGATAGATAGATAGATAGATAGATAGATAGATATAGATATGCATATACGTGTATATATTTATATAAATATATATACAGATAGACGTGTGCGTGTGCGCACGTACGTAAGCATGTAGGTTATTTTTCTGAATGTTTTATGTTTCACACATTAGAATATGATTTATATGTAGCTGAATGCATCCATATATGCATGTATCTGTTATTTATATATAATTGTCATTTATATATAAATGTATTCAAATTAGATTTTGTAACTCAAACATGTAAGCTACAGATTTTCTGTTCCAATCATACTTACTCGTACAGACTTACAAATATGTGTGTGTTTGTGTGTATGTGTGTGTGCATATAGATATGTGTGTGTGTATGTATGTACGTATATATATATATATATATATATATATATATATATATATATATATATATGCGTGTACATATACATATATGTGTGTATGTCTGTATGTATATGTATATGTGTGTGTATGTATGTATGTACTGAAATGTATGTATTTATGTGTATGTATGTATGTGAAGTGAATCATTTTTTAACGATAACACCATGAATATAGCGTGTACTATATTACGATATCAGTTTTAGAAAAAACATTAGATGGAAAAAATTGAAATGTGTGTGTGATGTGTGTGTGTGTGTGTGTGTGTGTGTGTGTGTGTGTGTGTGTGTGTGTGTGTGTGCGTGTGTGTGCGTGTGTGTGTGTGTGTGTGCGCGTGAATGTTTGTGTATGCGTAATTACAATTCGTTCTTATGGATTATTGCACGTTGGAATCTTTGAATTTTCTCAAGATCCCGCCTAGCAACACGCACCAATTTAACAGACACAATCATAAAGTGAATAGATATTCTGTATTCTTTTCACAAGATTACATTTAAATAAGGCTCTTACACCTTTGGTTATAACTGGAAAATTATTTGCTTCGAGAAGATAGTTGTCTTGTATTTTGTGGTAGTAGTTCTTACATACTTATATATATACATATATATATATATATATATATATATATATATATATATATATATATATATATATATATATATATATATATACATTTGAGTTATTAATTAAAGTGGATTCTTGATTGAACAGTCATATATAACAAGGTTGTATTTTCATTTGACGTTAAATCAAAATTCCTTTGGAATATTCATTTCAGAAACGCTACTGTGTATGTAATTCTATTTATCCTTATTTGAAAGAAACCTTCTCTTGATCATATTTACAGTGTTCATGCAATACCCTACGCATAAGCAGTGAGAGAAATCTAGGCACCAAATACCACAACAAACTAAATTATTGTTTAGAATTTTGCTGTTATTACTGCAGCAACTTGTTATTAGATAAGATACACATTAGATTTTCGATCGGTCTCCAAGAATTCACGATCAAATCTTACACAGATATTTTCGTATCCTTTCCTACTATTGCTTTTTATCGTCTAAAAATTTATATGAACGATGTGGAACCAATTGTTTCAATATTCTGGAAAGATACACGACTCTATGAATAAAATGATATAATAATGCTGGCAGCAAATAAGTAAAAGTGGAAGTGCATTCGATAACTCTTTCTTGCTGTCTGCGCACAACATAGGTAAGCATATTTCATGCACAAAATTTTGTTTTACTGCACAAAATTCGAAATATTCTTCATACAACACTCACAGTATTAAAGACTATTTTTGTTGTTAGTGTCGTTTTACGGATGACTGCAGTTTTATCAGTAATTATGAGGTTCAGGGAAAACTGATTCAGGAACCGTACCTAACTGTCCTTATAACCAAAATGCATAGCACTCACTTTTCTGAATTATAGGGAAATTGTACAATACTAACCTTTTCATAACAGAATGGTACGATTCGATACACAAAAATATTAGCTTCGGAGACATCACAATACTGGGAACATTAGTAAACATTTAGGAAAAGACCGAATGCATGAAATACTCAAAATAATGCATGCGTACAAATACACGCATGTGTCAAACACGTTAATAACCATTAGCATCGGGGAATGTTACCAAGTAAGATGCTGCTCAATATCTATTGGGATTCACACCGGGCGAAATGCTTAGCGGTATTTCGTCTGAAGTTACCTTCTGAGTTCAAATTCCGCCGAGGTCGACTTTGACTTTCATCATTTCGGGGTCGATAAATCAAGTACCAGTTACGCACTGATGTAATCGACTTAATCCCTTTGTCTGTCTTTGTTTTCCCCTCTATGTTTAGCCCCTTGTGGGCAATTAAGAAATAAGAAACGTTAGCATGCCGAGCGAAATGCTTAGCCGTATTTCGTCTGTCTGAGTTCAAATTCCGCCGAGGTCGACCTTGCTTTTCATCATTTCGGGGTCAATAAATTAAGTACCAGTGGCGTAACGGGATCAATCTAATCGACTGGCCCCGCCCCAAAATTTTCGGGCTTTGTGCCTAGAAAAGAAAAGAAAAGAATATCTACTGATATTCAGATAGTTGGGATAACATGAGAAGTGATGCAACATGATCTTGATCTATGTCCTAATCTCACTACACAAACTCACGCACACACACGTTAACAATCTAATGTCAATAATTATATCCTTCTTTTACCTTGTACACGTCCAAAATATATTCCTCAACGTTCTTTAGACTATGTAGCTATATTCTCAATACGTCCATTAATGAAAAGAGAATGAACACATTTACTTAAGGCTTAAAAAATTGCAGTGTAAGAATTGCAGAAAGAATAACAATCTCCAATACCATATTCTTCAACATACAAACGACAGTACATATATTTCATGCATGATTAGAGATGCATATTTAATATCTCATAATCCAACACGCAATAGTCAGACTTTGTTACAGACAAGAAAGAGTCAACCTCAAAACCAGACACAACCTGAAGCGCTATACACTAAACCAACGTAAATCTCATGTAATATAGAAGAGATTGCCAAAACAAGAGATTAACAATAATTAAAGGTGGGGATAACAGGTAAACTTGTATACCAAAAATAAAGCTCAAAGCAGCGGTGAGACGCTGTAGGGAATAATTAGTAAATGCATACAATGTAACTTTAATCAAACTTAGACACAGGTGTGGTTGTGTAGTAAGAGGTTTGCTTCCCGACCACATGGTTTCGGTTTCAGTCCTGCTGTGTGACAAATTGGACAAGGGACTTCCACTATGGTTTGGGGCAGACCAAAGCATTGGGAGTGGATTTGACCGACGAAAACTGAACGAAGCCCGTCGTATACATATGTATGTCTATGAGTATGCACGCGCGTGTTCTGCTTTGTAGTTGTGTTTGTACCCCAGTACCGCTTGACAACCGGTGATTGTGTGTTTGTGTCTCCCTGACTTAGCGGTTCGACAAGAGACATTTATAGAATAAGTTTCAGGCTTTAGGTAAATATAATGGGTCGATTCGTTCGGTTAAAATTCTTCAGTCTAATGACTGAAACAATTAACAGACAAAATATTATATGCTAATACTAAAAAATCAGGCACTAAATCCAAAAACACGAAGACAGTGAGAGGAAGTGAATAATATGCCCCATTTGCGCCTCATTCAGAAATATGATCTCCTTCACCCGAACTTCCAAATCATGAAACTGTAATCTACAAAATCAATAGGAACAGGGCCGCAAACGTTAAGGCCGCAAAAGTTCACCGATAAATTTTAGGCTCTAATACAACAACCGCAGTTACTACAACTTTTAATTATTTAATACCTTACCCTTCATGGTTAGAGCAATTCTTTCCTAAATGGCTGGTTTTCATTAAGTGTTTCTATAATTAAAGTCAATAAATTATTAAACGTTACAAGCGAGTGACCTTAGAAATATGTAGTTATTTATTAACGAATACAAACAATTGTTGTGACTTGGAAAAATTTCAACTGTATGAAATCTTAAAATATTGGGTATTAGTGTACTTGATATTGTCAACCAATATTCTGAATTAATTCAAATTACACCCTCAAAGAAGTAGTAGTAGTAGTAGTAGTAGTAGTAGTAGTAGTAGTAGTAGTAGTAGTAAAGTCGTTCAGTCAGATGCATCTCGATGGTATGTCAAATGCTTTAAAATGTTGCTGATTGAAGGCGGATTACATATATTTGTTCATCTTCCAAACTGAATAAGCGTGAATAATATGTGCAGCACAGCAGATATAAGATCAACGTTTCACTCACATAGTTGTGCCTGCTTTAGAAACAAACAGCTGTTGAAATCTAAAGATTTTCTTTCTGCTTTTTCTTTTTGTTTTTTTTTTTTGTTTTTGGCTCTGAAAAAGAACATCTTTTCACTTTATGTAAATACATTGACAGGTTAACAATAAACTACATACATCAGTAGGTAGCCGAGCATATCAATAGTTGCTGGGTTAGAAAGGTTACGAGAGAATGTTCTTGGTGAGTATTTGATAACCTTGAACATTTGTATGCATGTCATCGTTCTTCATTCAATAGCTGCGAAGGTGTGGTAGTAAACGGCTGGATTTAGTTCTTATACCAACACTAACAAAAATAGCAGTAACATCTTCCAGAACAAGATAGAACTAAATATCAATAATATAAATCATATTAATTCTGCTCAGTAACTAAATGCCACCAGTATTAATAGACCACTATTTTCGTCCAAACAAAAAAAAAGTACGTTTTAAGATATGTAGATGGGAAAATATTTCATATATACTGTTATGTGTGTGTATGTCAGTATGTCTGTGTGTGTGTGTCTGTGTGTCTGTATGTGTGGTTGAGTGTAGTGGGAGGTGTATGTATGTAAGTATATATATATGTATGCATGTATACGCATGCATACATGAATCCATCTCATTTTCTCATTATAACGATTGTCCGGAATTAATGCAAAAGTGGGCATAACGTTTTGTTGACTGAAAACCTCTGTCAACTTGGACATTTTCGTAGAGTAATTTTTCCTCTAATATAGACTCCAACACCAGCGATTCATTGTACCAGTGTTGATTCCAGCCCTATGTGAGTACACTTGTATCAATTTATGCATTACCAGTTTCAGCTGTCATCAAATCGTTGCCCACGATGACTGTCCTTCGTTGAACCAAATAGTCTGAAGCCAGTTTGCACCAGACTCGGGTTCTACATCGGTCAATGTACATACAACTTTCCAGACAATTTGCCGATTATCTGACGCGATATCAAAACATGTGTTCACTCTAAATCTCCTTCGTCAATAACTCAATGACGTAACGTCGCTCCTGCTTCGAGCCCATTATTTCCTTGTAATGAATAAAAAATGAAACGGTATTATAAGGGGTAGAGTTATTCTAACATGTCCAATTTAAAAGATCTTATGTTAGATTTCAGAAATAATCTTTGTTTGAGTGTATTATTTTGCGTGTGTGAATCAGCACTTGTGCCTGTGTATATGTTTGTTAATAAAATTATTAGACGTTATTTGCTTAAACAGCGATGTATGTAACACAAGCGGTCAAGTGGTTTCGGATATGACAATTTTTCACCTTACTGAAAAGGTGTGATAGTGTAGTCAAACCACCAATGTATCCCGCCTCATTTAACCAGTTTACATACCTTCTACCGTCTCATCGAAAATGTTAACCTTTTGTGTGACTCCGGTGAAAGAATAGCCTTTACTTTCTTTATACGGAAAATTAAACACATATCTGTATGTTTCGATTTTTTGCTTAGCAGTATTGTAAAATAATTGGCGACGTAAAATAACTTAATCAAAGAATTTGCATGAGGCTTAACTAATAAGAGATATGAAGTGAAGCTTCTGTGATATGTTTGTAGCAACTGTATTTTCAGCTCACTGTAGAGAGATGAGCCTGCGGTTTAATCGCATACCTTTCTCGGTGACCAGAAAAGTTATATCGATGTAACGCGTTTCAACCTTTTCACCACTTCACATTTTATTTGTCATTCGTTGTCTTGACCGAAGATAAATCAGTAAAAGACATTGAAAATATTGAGAATGATCGTTATTCTTCTTCTGGCAAGAGAGGAAAACAAAATTGTGACATTGTACAATTTTATCCGTATCAACCTGTATTTACGAAAAAGCCTGTCAATCCCCATAAGTAGATCTTTCTCCAAAATAGATATTCGATCCGTCACGGACATGATAAGCATCCTTACTACACCCGATCTTATATGTTGCTGACACTTCGCATTCTGACAGTAGCAACACGTCTTCACAATGGCATGTTTTGACATTTCTTATTGTGGTTATACTTTTAACAAAGAGCTGGCAACCCTATTTTGGGGAATAGGGAATGACGTATGGAGGAATGTTCAACATTCTACTGTTGTACTGTTCTATGTGGCAGCTTAGACCTCTGTATAACGTGGTCGTTCAAAAATATATTTCTTGTTATGAGAAATATGCAGTATTCCTTCTCATGATGTGACATTTTGCCATTATCAGTGCAAGAACTGCTACCAAATATGACGAAGTATTCACGATTACATGTACTGTTTGTTAATTGAAAGAAACTGGAACTATTATATGTAGAACTGGTATGAAATTAATCACATCTCTTTATTGCTTGCTTGAATGAAGGGATCATGTTGCGTGATACCTCAGTGTATTTAGAAGATGTATATATTATATAAGATGCATATATTATATAATTTTTGTGGTGTATGTTGCACGAAAATTTTTTAATTTTTAGGAATATGTATATATACACACACATACATATATCCATCACACACAAACATACACACACACTTATATATGATTTATGGATTAAATTATGTATATGTATACGCGCAGATTTATATGATTTGTTTTATGTATGTATTCTCATGCATATATCTGCGTATCTCGACATGCTCATACATACTTAAATGATAAACATCTGGAATGTTTTACAGATTTTTACAGTTCTAATGATGGCTTGAATCTTCAAATTAAATTTCTCCTTTTGAGAAATCTAATTTCTCAAGGTTGGTATTTAAGTAGTGTGTAATATATCCTAGTTTCCCAATACTTACAGGTATAAACCTAAACTTCTAATCTGAGTAGAGTAACTGAGGATTTCTCAATGTGTATGTATACCAGGCCATTTCATAAGGGTCATTAATATATGAATTAACCATTTCAGTTGATACTTTTACCTTCCTAGAGACTGATTGATCATCAGGCCATTATGGCAGAGAAAGCCTTATGTCTTCAGTGAAGGGGGTCGTACGACCAACGTAATCCAAAATATTCCCAGTCTATATAATAAGAATTTCTTAAAGCAAAAACCACTCCTCTTAAATAGTTAAAAAAAATTTTAAAGGATGGTTTCAGCTTAAAAGTCGCTTCGCGAACAGTCCATCTTGTTCAGTTTAATGGAGATCTTTTTTCCCGAACTTGATCAAAACAGTCCTGCTAATTTTGGTGAAGAATCCGAGAAGAGCGATTCAAGCCATTCAACGGTACGTGTACAGTAACTGCAATGGATTAGAATATGTCTCCCATAATCTGACGAGACACTGCCGAGAAGCACCAGTGGATATCTTCACCTCTTTACACAGTCGTGAGCGCATGTTACCACTTTTGAACTAGTGAAAAAAAGTGGGCTTTTTATGAGAAAGTGTCAGGTGGTGCAAAGAATAGCTTAATTATGGCAAATTAGTCAAACCACAACCCGAATCAGACCTTCAGATAAGAAAACTATTGGTTAATGTTTGGTGGGATTATATTTGTGTGATTCATGTAGAGTGCTGTCAGTTAATGTAATGGTTAAAACAGGCAATTACTGTCCTCAGTTAGAACATTAAAACAGTTTCGAAGAAGAAGCCTGCTATAATAAAATGCATAGGAGTGGTGTGCCACCATAATAATGCGCGGT